>NC_080670.1:98250990-98334400 GCF_030247195.1 Topomyia yanbarensis | reverse complement strand
TTTGATATAAAGGAACTACATAAGCTTCTCATTTTAAGTAATTTTGCAATACCTTTCATGTTCTAATAGAGGGTTAAGCAGTTCTATTAAAGTTTGAGCAGCTTGAAAGTTTGCTAAGAACTTTTTGTGAATTTTAAAGTGTGATTTTTAGGTATTATCCGAACTTCTGTTTGCTTGAGTCAAAAGGTACAGTTGTTAAAAAACTCAATGCATACGCCTGACACCGGAAACTGACAATTCCCTTACGCCTACTTCATTACAATGGCGCAAGTGCATTCAAACGGCGAGTAATCAATTGCATTTGATGACGGAATGAGACAAACTTCAGCTCAAGTATTTCCATAGAGGGCCGCCTTGGGGAGATCTGATTTTTCAAGCATTTGTTGTGCTTTTCTTGTACTTTAATTTGTTTACAAAGTGAGTTGCCCGTTTTTGCCCGTTTAAAAGTTATCGGCATTGGAAAAAGAGCTATTTTCAATCAAAAACCGATTTAATCCACCTAGCAGTGAGATGAGACATTTCTTACACTTTTCACTATTGGATTAATTTGCAGAACTCACAAGAAGTAGGCACCCAACTAGAGGTGGAATGAAAACAGTTTCTAGTCTTGCACGAATAAAATCTCGAATAAACTGAATAAATTATAGAAATCAACAAAACGACCGAAATAAAAAAGTAAAGCAAAAAATGAAATAATAGGTTTTTAAATTCATAAAATGAGTAGAAAAATTAATGTGAATCAAAATTATACTATACACGAACCAAATTAGATTAGGTTATTGAATAAAAATTAAGATTATATTTAGATAATATATTATATATATAAGATTAATAGAATAAATTGACTCATACTAACAAATTCAATGAAATAAAACGAATGACCGAACATGAAATGCATAAAATTAAAGATATGAATAAAATGAATCAAATGAATCAAATGAATGAAATGAATCAAATGAATCACATGAATCAAATGAATCAAATTAATCACACGAATCAAATGAATCAAATGAATCAAATGAATTAAATGAATCAAATGAATCACACGAATCAAATGAATCAAATGAATCAAATGAATCACACGAGTCAAATGAATCAAATGAATCAAATGAATCAAATGAATCAAATGAATCAAATGAATCAAATGAATCAAATGAATCAAATGAATCAAATGAATCAAATGAATCAAATGAATCAAATGAATCAAATGAATCAAATGAATCAAATGAATCAAATGAATCAAATGAATCAAATGAAACAAATGAATCAAATGAATCAAATGAATCAAATGAATCAAATGAATCAAATGAATCAAATGAATCAAATGAATCAAATGAATCAAATGAATCAAATGAATCAAATGAATCAAATGAATCAAATGAATCAAATGAATCAAATGAATCAAATGAATCAAATGAATCAAATGAATCAAATGAATCAAATGAATCAAATGAATCAAATGAATCAAATGAATCAAATGAATCAAATGAATCAAATGAATCAAATGAATCAAATGACTCAAATGAATCAAATGAATCAAATGAATCAAATGAATCAAATGAATCAAATTAATCAAATTAATCAAATTAACCAAATTAATCTAATTAATCAAATTGATCAAATTTATCAAATTTATCAAATTAATCAAATTAATCAAATTAATCAAATTAATCAAATGAATCAAATGAATCAAATGAATCCAATGAATCAAATGAATCCAATGAATTAAATGAATCAAACAAATCAATGGAATCAAATGAATCAAATGAATCGAATGAATCGAATGAATCGAATGAATCAAATGAATCAAATGAATCAAATGAATCAAATGAATCAAATGAATCAAATTAACCAAATTAATCTAATTAATCAAATTAATCAAATTAATCAAATTGATCAAATTAATCAAATTAATCAAATTAATCAAATTAATCAAATTAATCAAATTAATCAAATTAATCAAATGAATCAAATGAATCCAATGAATTAAATGAATCAAATAAATCAATGGAATCAAATGAATCAAATGAATCAAATGAATCACATGAATCACATGAATCAAATGAATTAAATGAATCAAATTGATTTAATTCATCCAGTGAATACAATGAATCAAATTAATGAAATGGATCAAATGAATAAAAAGAATGGATGAACAAAATGAATAAAGTAAAAAATGAATGAAATACATAAATAAAACAAACGAATCAAATAAACAAAATGAGCTGAAGTGAGTGATAAAATGAATAAAAAGAAGAAAATGAGCAGAATGCATTGATTAAAATGAAAAATTGAACAATGGTAAAAGGTTATTAATTAATATAGAGAAAAAAATTGAATCAAATAAATTATTTGGATGAAATGATTAAAACTGAAAAATTAGTCAGACTATTAAAATGAAGAAACTGAACAAAATGAATAAACTGGAAAAAATGAATAAAATGCATACAATGAATAAAATAAGTTAAATGAATGATATTAATCAAATGCACAAAAAGAATAAACTGATCAGAGTGAATGAAACGAATAAAATAAGTAAAATGAACGCAGATGAACAAAACGAATAAAAAGATGCGGAATGGAATAATTAATAAATATGAAATGGTCATATATTTGAAGCTAAAAACATTTTTGAATAAAGAAAATGAATAAACCGGATTGTACGAATTTGAGAACCATTGCATCAGAAACTTTTGAAATGTTTTTGAAAATCCCATCTTCTGAGAAAAGGCTAATAAATATGCAATGGACTTTCTAGGGCTTCCATCTTTTTTTGGTTTTATTCTTTTTGTTTTCATGCTTCTTTACGTGACGGCGTCGTTTTATGATTATCTTGTGTTTCTACTTTATTGTTGGACCTTAATTAGTTATCAGGAACCTGGAACGTTCAATTTGCTTTGGAATTCGAAGTTTTTGGTTTTTGGTCGTATATTCCCGAAAAAAAGATTTATGTACAGAATAGAATTTACTGGTCCAGTATTTTAACGCGCAATCGAATACAGTAAAGTGAGACAAGGTCACATGTGCTTTCAAGCCCCTTGAACAGAGAACGACAGGGAGAATGCGATTCGTGAATGAGACAGGTAGATATTTCAAAGTTTTTATTTGCATTTAAGTGAATAGTGTGAAATGTCTACACACCTAGAAAAAATCGTGTAAATTTACGTCTCCTGACCCTGATATATACGAGCATCAAAAATGACTTAGTTTTACGTTTGGTTTTAATTTTACATGACGTTGATTTTCGTAAATCGTGTAATTTTACTCCACATATTGCGTTTGTTTTCAGTGGCAGTAAGTGTAATTTTATGTCATTGCGCATGTAAAGTATATGTTTCATGTAAAATTAAATGGAATACGGTAATGTTTCGTCATTTCGAGAATTACGGGTTGCTAAATTGTGTCATGTTTGCAATTACGTCAATGATAAAATTCATAATTTTTTGGTGTGTAGGCTATGTCGATAGCATAAAAGCCGTGCATTCATTTGATTGCAATGCAGTTTCTTTCCATCCATCCGTATAGCTTTCATATTGTTTCGTTCGGAATTCTCGTGCAGGAAATATGCATAAATGAGTCCAGACCAATACTGTGAAAAAGAAATGGTTCCAACTAGTCAGTATATCCAGATATGGACGACGATAAGTTAGAAGACACATTGCAGTTGCATCCCCCATCGAGAGTGGGTACTTTGGGAGACTTCTTTTCCTAGATCTAATTTGTGGATATTTTTGGTCTTCTCTCTCATTTTGCTGTTAGTTATGGAGGAGAGCAATGCTCGCTCGACTTATCCTCTACAGCGAGAGTAGCTTATGCTTTTGTATTCTTTGCACTTAGTCGGGAAAGCTTTACTTTAACGTAGTATTAAAAAGCGATTAAGGTGCTCCAAAATGCCGAGCAATCGCTTTGATTCCAATTTCTGTCTAGTTCCACTCAAAATCCATCACCCCCAGGTCAGTGGAAATCTCCGGGTCAAAGCCTCTCTAGAGGTGGCAAACCTAACCACGAGTATTATTGGAATTTTCTTAATAATAATATTCTAGCAGCTTATCATGCTCTGTTATTTGCAAATTGTTTATATTCTTGTCTATATGTAATCGTAAGACATACCTATGTATTGTGATTGTTGGAAGATAGGGTAACTGTGTTTTTTGGGGTTCCATCATTTAATAATTTTCAACATTAATGCAGTGAGTTCAAAATTAGTTATAAAACATACATAAGAAAGCAGAAAAAAGTCTTCATAAGAAAATAGTAATACTAATAGATAAGTGTAAGTTGTGCAGTCAATACTAATAACGCATGAAATATTGCCTGAAGATATATTGATATCACGTTTAAGCTAATGATGGTACTAAAAATGAAGACATTCACAACGGAGTTTTATTATTTAAAACCCAATTTATATATGTAATTATTAATTATTATTATGGAATGAAATCACCGTGTTACAGCACCAGTGCAAAGTTATCCGCGGAACCAACTTCCTTCCACTCTCCTGCCTGCTGTGTTTGCTTCTAGAGCATAATGCATAGGTTACCCTATCATGCAATACATGTCACTACCACGGTTACAACTATTCAAAACCAACACTACAGTCTCTTCATAGTTTATACATACGAGTGGCATATTCCAACAAAATGAAATAATGACGACCACTACAAAAACACTATCGCGCACGTTACGTCATCTCAAGTGTACACTACTACACTTTTATCCCGAATTCGAAGACGAAAAACGGACCTCTTTGAAAGTACATTCATAACTAAGCACTTCATTCTGGTTCTACTTGTCATAAGTAGAACCTCAAAATTAGTCGGAACGCTATCCTAAAGTTGCTATATTTCACTGTTTTCCAACAGATTCTAAAAGCTTAATCACCCATGGATAACCCCAAGTTTGCAGATGTTTTTCGATACCACAGGATTGTATATTAGTTAATATTGCGTCATGAAAATTTGTTTTTTCCGTGACAAGCTTTTGTTTACAAAATGCCCTGTGTGTATGCAATGCTCATGATTCGCTGGAACGTCAGCATTCCTCGGAAACTGCTTTCCAACGCTACACATTGCATACATACAGCACATTTTGCTGGTCACTAGACGATATTTATTTTACCACCACACATGTTCACACCACACGCTATAAACATGTCACATTTTTGACATGCTTTGAAATCAAAAATTAATGTTTGAAAAATGTGTTTATGTCAGAGTATTTTCGCCAAATATGTACAAAACATGCCCAACAAGAAAAATCTCCTTATATTTTAGTATCTTAATCACTTATTAGTTAGAAAATAATTGTAACGTTGTTACAAGAGGAGAACTATAATATTTTTATTTAAAATTTAAATGTGTTGAATTTACCACTTTGCGGGCTACGGGAAAGCTAAAAGGTAACTCGCTTGTATATAAGAGACTAGATTGGAAATTCGAGTACCTTTAGTCTATCGCAGCGGTGTGGGTGGCGAGAATTGTAATCACTTAATTTACACGGATCGTGAAACAGTGCACAGCGCTCCGATCTGAAAGTAGGCAGTATAGCCAATGCTTATGAAATGAAGTGGAATTTTGACATTTCAGGTCGAGGGTATCACTAATTGGGTGGGGTTGGGAACCCCGCGGTTACGAAATGGCCCTGGCTTGTAGGCCATCATTAGATTAAAGGTATCGTTCTTTCTCGATTCGATCGGCACAGTGAACGGACATAGTCCCGAAAATTAAGTGGAAGTTAGTAAAGCAAATGGTGGTTAGCCAGTCGAAAGAAGACATGTGAGTTTTATTCTGAAAAAACGGAAGATAGTAATTAAATTGTAACTTACAGAAATCGAGATAGTATATAGTGGTTGAGTACGTGATCTAGGCCCAAAGCCCAAATTTACGCTATAGCAAGTGAGTTTTATATACTATAATTTGCCGGTTGTAAATCAACTTGAATGTTTCTCGTCAGGAAAAGCGACGACTGGTTTCAAGTCGCCTTCAAATCAGTACCTATTTTCTGCTCGAGGTCAAGGTAACTAAGAACAAATCTTGTTAGATAATCTGACCAATTAAAGTAAAATGAATTTTCCGCTTGAAGGACCGAATATCCTTCAAGCGAAGGTGTTTCGTTCTGGTAGGTGTAGGAGATTACGCACGCCGCGTGGTCTCTGGGAAGATCCGAAGACTCGTCCGCTTGTAGCTGGTCTCGCGGCGGGTTAGTGATCACGCCTCTGCGCATCTACGGGCTATTTGAAGGTGCCACTACTTCCGGGGTGTATGTCGGTGGTCAATTGCCGTATACGCTCCATTGTTGGCCTGGAAGCAGTACTCGTGAGTAGACTCAGCGGACCCGCCATCGTCAAAAACCGTGTGCACACATGGGAGCAGATATTCAACCGTCATAGTGGTGACACAAACCACTGACAGCATTTCGTCGAGCAGCAGGACCGTCAACGGCAGCGCACTACAAACGTGATAAACAGGTCAGATTTTTTAAATTAGCATGTGTTTGCGGTACTAGTGCCGTATATTGAAACCATCATTTACAATGGGTGAAGCATGGGCGCCAACCCGAAAATAGGCCAATCAATCGTTGTGAATAATTGATAAGAGGGACAAGTTAACAGAGGTTCACGGTAGCTACCAAACTAGAAATTAGATGAGGTATTTTTAGAATGCGGTGTCGATAACGAAGAACCGAGGACTGGAAAAACTGAAACATAAATAGCTTTTCGTCTAATCATGGCTGTCGATAGAGAAGAGAAAGAAGGATTATAGTGTTTTTAATTGCATGCGTTCACTTTCAGGGTTCCCCATTGATTATCCGGTCTAGCTGGTAGGATTTGGAGTTTGTGCGGTGGATCGATTCGTCGGTTTCGGTTGTATTTTGAAGGACTCGCCTTGAGGAGTCTCGCCGGGTATAAAATCATGCCTCTTCGCATGCAAGCAATCCTTTTGCTTGCTTGGCGCTTAAGCGAAGTGGTTCATTCAACCGAGTATTCGAATAAAAATTATCCTCCGTTACATAATGTCTTTACCTAACGTGTTCATTTTACCATCAGTTACCCTATCACTGAACTAAGATGTCCACGTAGACTTTCCAAAAAAAAAAAAAATCGGGTAATTTAAAAAAATGGGTTTGAATTTTTTTTCCTTTGTGTTAGACTACTATGGTGAAGAAGGGCAATCAAAATCTTTCAAACTTCAGCCATAGGATATCATACACTTCTTTCGTCTTTTGTGAAATTTCCATCGAAATATCTTATTTCTGAACGACACTATGATCTTTTATATTTACGTTTTAAAGATTCATCTTAATGATATAAAATTGAAGTAACCTATGGATTTTTCAATTGGCTCGTAATTTCAACCACAAGCTTTTAAATCCAAAATTAGTGATATTTGACCAAGTCACAGAAGATTGAATCAAATGATTCAGACAGAAATCTTTTCTTGGATTTTTTTTTCGTGCAGTTTCCTCTCACTGTTTTGCTGATAGTTACACACTATGCTGTTATAGCCATTTTGACTATTTCAAAATCTTAGAAAATTTTGAATGCAAGCGCTCACACCAATCACGATACAAATTTATTTTATTTTCTTATTATCTTATAAAAGATAAAAATATACTGAAAGTCCACGTGAGCATTTCCAATACCCCCCCCCCTTTGGCCATGGACAAGCGTGGAATTTCTCGAGACCCCTATCCTACCCTAATTTGTCCACGTGGTGTATGGGTGGCCCCTTACACGGAGATCTATTGTGGCCACTTTTTCATTCCAATCGATCCTCAAACGTTCATTGTACCGTTTCAAAGTACGACTTCCGTAGATTGGGCCAATCTCAGCTTCCTACTAATGGCACGGTGTTATGTCCGGCTTTTCTAGGTACGTGCCCGGGTGCGCCGATAATATTGTTCCGACTCTATTTTCGCAACAAATGCACAATTGATGGTGAAACTTACACAATATAAACTATACACAATGATCTAATTTCATATAAAATTTCAACAGAAAATACCTAATGAAAAAAGCTACCGCAATTTGAAAGTGATGCAATTAAATTCTGAAATCACTATAGAGTCAATTATTGAAACATGAAGAATCTTATGTTTTATGTACATCAATGCGACATTTTGAAGATTTGATTGTAACAGCTATTACCTGCACGGAAACGCTCCCGATCGCATAGCAACTAATATATTAGTCGAATTTCTGAAATCGATTGGTTAAAATTTGGTACAGCTAAACGATTGTTGATTTTTCTAAACTTTCATTTTTGTTTTTGAATGAACAAAACAGTTGCTGAAACAACTAAATCATCTAGTTGAAAATGTGATGCTGTCAGTTAGCAAAGACACACACCATCCGAATCAGCTCATCAAATAGCTGTAACAACTAATATAATTGTCGATTTCAAGATTGGTGCGAGTTGAAACTGAAAACCGAGATGGTTGTTTCAGTCAATTGTAATATTGGAATAATTCCCAACCAGTTGTAACAACTAATATAATTGTTGATTTCAAGATTGGTGCGAGTTGAAACTGAAAACCGAGATGGTTGTTTCAGTCAATTGTAATATTGGAATAATTCCCAAACAGTTGTAACAACTAATATAATTGTTGATTTCAAGATTGGTGCGAGTTGAAACTGAAAACCGAGATGGTTGTTTCAGTCAATTGTAATATTGGAATAATTCCCAACCAGTTGTAACAACTAATATAATTGTTGATTTCAAGATTGGTGCGTGTTGAAACTAAAAACCAAGATGGTTGTTTCAATCAATTGTATTATTGAAAAATATCCCAACCAGTTGTAACAGCTAACGATTTTGTTAATTATAAGGAGGATTTGTTACCCAGTAATAAAAAGCCAAATTATCTTCGAAGAAGTTTATTGCTATCATATCAATGGCTTGATTTATCCAAACGCGTTGTATCACTAGAAAATATAAATATTAACACTGTTCAGCGCCAATACGTTTACAATTATTCTATTTTATAAAAAAAATATAGCATTGACTTTCTATACGAATTATGGTTCCATGTTCCACTAGATTCTCTATTTGCATGGAACAATTATTTATGCAATGATAGAATATACAGATCAATTTACTGATGGAGACTAATGTCCTATTCTAATGTCTAACATTTGTTAACATGTGAGAAAATTGGATGGCTGATTTGTAAAAACACATGAAACATACACACCTGGTTCCAGAAGATTTGCTCACGTTCGAACATCAGTCGAATCATGCAATTTGTTGTATACCTGATGTATTATATAAAAATACTTCCATAACTGGTTTATTAATCTAAACTTCAAAATCAAGCTCTTTTATGTTAGCCTCAAAAATTTTACAAAATGAACATAGCGAGAAAACTGACGTATCCTTTTCAACTAAAGAAATGGTTAAATAAAATTTGCAAATTTTTGTTTCCTTTTTGCTGTCTTTATTTTCTGAAAACTGACAGCTTTCAAAAAGAAGTAATTTATTCAGCCAATTGATGATGCGAAAATCAACAGGACAGTTAGTTGAATCAACAATTTTTAGTTGAAACAGTTAAGACAAAAATAAAAAATTGCAATATTCATTTTTTGTGATTGCGGGGTTTTCCGTGTGGGATTTTTTATTACTATGTTCTTAGTATTGCCCGTCTTGCTATTTGTGGATTTATTCTTATTGCTGTAATGATAAAAAGGCATTTATATATATATATATATATATATATATATATATATATATATATATATATATATATATATATATATATATATATATATATATATATATATATATATATATATATATATATATATATATATATATATATATATATATATATATATATATATATATATATATATATATATATATATATATATATATATATATATATATATATATATATATATATATATATATATATATATATATATATATATATATATATATATATATATATATATATATATATATATATATATATATATATATATATATATATATATATATATATATATATATATATATATATATATATATATATATATATATATATATATATATATATATATATATATATATATATTTCAAGCGCTGCTATCCTTATGCACACACTGTATATCTATACTGTCGCTAAATCATTGCTGTTGTATTGCAGAGACCACCGAGCTCATCGATATCGTACACTGGAATCGTGAATGATGACGTACGATCACCAGGGTCTGGAAGTACACCAGGACCTTTATCAACGCAACCTCCCCCCGGTCACGACACGCCCGATCCTGGTAGGTACCGTATGCTTAGTTTAATAAGAGCTGAACGCTTCCATAGTGACTATGGCCATACTCAGGCATACGATTGTCTATTCTAGTGAAAACGACATTATTATGTGTAGACAGACATAGACATTAGTTATCAATTACAGTGACACAATCTCATATTCGTACACCTCTAGTGTATTTGTTTAATATTGTTCCACAAACGTTTGCGCTATTTAATATAGGTATTGTTTTGTGAATGTGGTAGTAGAATCATCATCTGTCATTTTCTTATCATTTGTAGTCTAAAGTGTGCAAGTTTCCGTACACTACACATAAAAAAAATCATTACTTGGTGTGAAAATGGCAAAATTTCATATTCGTACACTTTTGAAAAGTCATTTAATTTGTAATTTAAAACCTGTTATTTCTTTATTTCTTTTGTTTTACTTTAAAAATTAGTTTTTATGACTACAGAAAACTGTTCATTGGCACAGTTTCCTCTACACTAGTTTAAGAAATTCCCTCAAATTAACGTAATGGTTAAAAAAAAGTAAATTAACTGCCATTATGGGACGAAAACTAATTATTACTCACTAAAATGAAGCTAAATCGCTTCATAAAATCTTTGAAATTGTTCAAAAGTTGCGCCCAACTATTTAACATGTTGTTAAAAACTTTGATGTGGCGAAATGCAGAACAGATATTGCGAAAAACTTGAACTGTAAAAAATTTACGATGAGGAATAAACGATTTTTAATTAGAAAAATTTGGGAAAATCGAGTAATTAATGTTATATACATGGTAAATAAACTGAATCATAGCATTTAAGTATAAGTCTGCTTTGGTACGGCTCGTAATGTACGGAGAACGGACAATCACAATGCTTGTGTTCTGAGCAAGAAGCTGTTCATCAATGAGAAGAACAAAGAATTGATTTTAATACACTAAACAACTTTATTGGAATATTGGAAAGATGTTAAACTTTGTCTACGAGTCCAAATTCAACATCTTTGACTCAAATGGCTGTTGTTTTGGGTGGAGAAATCGAACTCAGACCTGAACGTAATAGTCTTATAACAGCAGCTAAGCGCAGGGACAGTGCAGTTATTGTATGGAGTAATATATGTCCACTAGAAGTGCTAGAAATTTGGTCTTCATTGATGGAATGATGGCTCAGAATGTGTATTTTAATATGAATGTCTTAAAATAAATTTTAAAGCAAAGCTTCCGTAAAATGGCACTTTTACTAAAAAATGGTGGACATTAAAAATTCGATCAGGAGAAGAACCTAAAGCATAAGACGTGCAAAAAACGTTTAGAATTTATAATTGTTTAAATGTTATGGATTCTCTCGCTGCAGACCCCGTTTATTTACTGATTAGAAAAATAAATGGGGATATTTGGATAAAAAGTGCAAAACAATCCGGATTATAATGAGAATGATCTTAGAAATCTTAGATCTTAGAAGAATGGGATAAAATTTAAATTGAATGCACACAAAAACTAGTGGTTAGCATTCCAATACGATTGAAAACTGTAAATACAAACAAAAGGTACCACATTGAGTATTTATTATAGAAATTTCAATTGATTTTTGAAAAAAATATGTGTGCTGTACGAATATGAGATTGCGTGTATATTTGACTATCTTTAGAATTATGATTTTTTGTGAAAAAATGAGCATTTGTAGTACAAGGATAATTATTGTATCTTCCTTATGCTGTCTATTTCTGTTATTGCCTGTTACTAATTTGTTTTAGTGCAACTAAGATATCATCCATGGTGGGGTGATCAACGGGTTGATCATTAGTGTTGTTGAGCGACATAATGTTTGTCAGCTCGTCAATTTTTCCTTGGTCGATGTGGACGTATGAATGTCCTCCTGACTGAATGGAATCGATAGATTCTTCTGAAGAGCTCAAATTCCTGCTGCACAGAAATTTGTTTTGCCTTGCGTCTTTCAGTGCTTTTGGCATTCGTTAATTTCAAAGAACGACACCTATCTAGTAGTGTGTTGTTCGAATTAGCGCCTATCTGGTAGTACGCCAATTAAAAGATCGTCTATTTAGTAGTGCGATCTTCTGGTTGGATGAGCGCCTATCTGGTAGTACGCTGATCCGAAATGAGTAATGTTTTTCTTTGAAATTAAAAAAAAAACTCACTCACCTGTCGTGGTGTAGGTAGATGAAGAACGCTGGTGGTGCTCCACGTGTTTATCGACGGGGGATCCTCGAATCACTCTGGCGTCTGTTGCCTTCAGCCAGCGATGCTAAGTTTTATTTTAGCGGGTATCACTGTTTTTCACTTTGTTAGGATGAAAGTCCACTGTTTTTCCGATAAATCACTTCTTCACTTTCTAATACCGGCTGCGCCAATAATAATCACAACCCTACATTGGGTGGCTTAAAAAACTATGTTTATTATAAATTCAAAAATCACTGCACTTCACTCGAACGTTTCTAATACAAGACTGAATGCTGCTGCTCCTAACACGATCGATTTATTCGATCGTTCTGTCTAGTCTGCAATTTTACGTTGGCCACGTCGATCAGGCGTGTTCGGAGGCTTCCTTGTAATTTTATATCTCCGGAACCATATAACCGCTCCGTACAAAATTTTATAGACATCTATGGCGATTATATACCTTTCATTCGGGACTAACTTTGTGAAGATCGTCCCAACTATCTCTGATAAACTGATGTGAGTTTGTTAATTTTTATAGGTGACGATTCTTTCGGGGCACTTCCGGAACCTTCTGTGATAATCAATGCGGTCGACGAGACTTTGGATGGCTAATGCAAGTTGTTTGACACATAGATATATTCATTTTAGCGAAATATTTACCTTTTTGCCTTCCTCGAGGTATCATTTTGAATCGGAATTTTCAATGTGATTACATGCCACAACCCGCAACACCGGAACCGTAAGTCGGATCAGAATTAAATTTAATAGCAGTTTACGGGATAGTAAAAGCTATCATTTAAGTTTGGTCAAATGGTCTAGCCATCTCCGAGAAACCAATGTTATTGTTATTCTAAGTTTGGATACTTCCGTCTGGGCCGCCGGATCCGGCGATGGTGGTCAATGCGACCAAAAAGACCTTGAATGACTGTTAGAATTAAAAATCCAAGCAGTTGCGGACGCATTTTTGAAAAAAAAAATCGTTTTTATATATTCTTTGCAGTATCCGTTGAAATAGGGATTTTCTGCGTGATTGTACTCATCATCCTGTAATTCCGGAACTAGAGGTCAAACCCACACAAAATTCAATAGCATCCGATGAAAACGTTGTACCATTCATTTAGGACTAAGTTTGTGATAATCGGTTCAGAAAATGCCGAGAAACTGATGTGGACAAATTATAACAAGATTTTCTATGCAACCGTACTCTTCAACTCGTATCTCCGGATCCAAATGGCGGATCAAAATTAAATTCAATAGCTGCCGATGGGAATGTTGTACCTTTCTTTGCGATTAAGTTCGATTCGGTTCAGCCATCTCCGAGAAACCGATGTGGACATTTTGTTGACATGTCTGCACATACACACATACATACACATACATACATACACAAATACATACACACATACATACACATTATGGCGAACGACAACGGACAGGACACGTATTTTGAATAGGACGGCGATTTTGGGCTGACAGGCGTGCTGTTCTATTTTCTGAGCAAGGAAGGATGACACCGACCCGAAATGGCGAATGGGCTAACAGCATGGCTGCCTCCGTCCCAATAAAACCCTGGCAGGTCTCCGGGTACGTTCGAAACTCGTCATCATTTGGTTGGTGGTACTAGGTTCGGTTGGAAAATTCCCGATTTATGCTGATCCGGCTCTGAACACTACTCCCCATGAAGGATAGTGTCAACCCTTGCATGACCTCACTGCTGCTTTTTGGCAGCATAGATAATCATGGGATCGCGAGAGGCAACTATGTGCAGCGAGTGGAGATAGCGGCCCGGAGTCGGGACCCAATTAAATGGAGAAACAACAATCAATTAGCATAAACGGAGCAGGCCAAAAGGAGATGCACTGATCGTCGAAGCGAACGATACGAAGTCCTACGCTGCTCTTCTCAAGAAAGTGAGAGAGAACCCAGAGCTGAAGGAGTTGGGAGAGAAAGTCGTTAGAACGAGGCGCACACAGAAGGGCGAGATGATCTTCGAGCTGAAGAAGGATCCTTCCGTCAAGAGCTCGACCTACTGCGAGCTCTTTGCTAAGTCTTTGGGAGGCGAAGCGAACGTGAGAGCCCTGTCGCAGGAAGCCGTAGTCGAGTGCAAGGATCTAGATGAGATAACGACCATTGAAGATCTGAAGCATGCACTGATCGAGCAATGCAAGCTGGATGTACCAGCGACGATCCGGATTTGGAAATCGTATGGAGGAACGCAAACGGCGGCGATTAGACTACCGGTGGCCGCTGCCAGCAAGCTGGCGGAGATCGTCAAGATAAAAGTAGGATGGTCGGTGTGTTCGCTGAGAGTCACTTCGCGAGTTTCCAAGCAGATGGAGCGATGCTTCAGATGCTTTGACCTCGGACACCTGGCGAGGAACTTCAAGGGCCACGACAGGTCTACATTGTACAGAAAATGCGGAAAAAGGGGCATGTTGCTAGGGACTGCAGAAACAACCAAGGTGCTGGATCTGCAAACCGCAAGACGGAAACGACCACATGACGGGAGGCTTCAAATGCCCTGCGTACTTAAAGGCGAAGGCAGGCCAATGATGATGATGGTGATAACCCAGCTTAATCTCAATTATTGCGACATTGCACAGCAGCTGTTGTGGCAGTCGACAACGGAACGAAATGCGACGTTGCAATTATTCGATATTTTCGATATTTTATTTATTCTTATTTTTCATCTGAACTGTGTTGGTCTACATGAAGTGTTTCTAGAATGGAAAAAGCCCATTTCAGGATTTACTTCAGAAGCAAATGGGCGTAAAAACCCATCATCTTTTCAAATTTTTCACAGTTGATTACAATGATTTTACACTACAATTAAACATAATCACATAGTACACAGTATAGCAAGAACAAAAATTACAAATATTACAAAAATGGAATCTTAAAATCTAAGTCAACCTTCTTAGTCTATTTTTGTAGACATCACAAGATACAGAAAAGTCAAAATGGTCATAATCACTATTAAAAACATTACGCATCGCCCTAATGGGTTCGTTCTGACTGTACTCTGTGCGCTGAAATTCTAGTCTTAAGAAGTTATGTGATCTGAGATTTCTAGGGGGCTCATTGATATTTATTTGTGAGAGAATATCTGGAGCATCTATTTGACCAGTTAATATCTTCCCAACAAATACTGCTCTAAATGTGTTCCGCCTTTTCGCTAGGGTTTCCATATCGAGCAGACGACAGCGATCGATGTACGGTGGTAGCTCTGCTGGGTTACGCCTTGAGAGAGTTCTAAGAGCAAAACGGAGAAATCTTGACTGCACTGCTTCTATTCGGTTGATCCAAATGCTCGTATAAGGACACCAAATGGGTGCTGAAGCTTCCAGGACAGATCGAACTAGTGAAAATGGAGTGCCCGTAAACAATACGGATCAGTGAATTCTTTGGCGATTCTTATAATGAAGCCGAGATTTCTATTTGCCTGTGCTATAACATGAGAGTAATGATTTCTGAATGTCAGTTGTGAGTCCAGGAGTACTCCGAGGTCTCTGATAACTATCATTCTCTCTAGCGATTCCCCTGAGATGGTGTAGCTCCAGAGTATTGGATGTTTTCTGCGAGTAAAAGATATTATGGAACGTTTGACCACGCTGAGAGCCAGTAAGATGCGACTACACCAATTACAAAAAGCATCTAGCAGCAATCTTCTATTGACCGCACAATGAGAAATAGTTTGAGAACATCATCGTATATAAGTTTACACCCTGGAGGTATAACATAGCAAACGCCATTGAAGAACAACGAAAAAAGCAAAGGTCCTAGATTGCTCCCTTGAGGTACTCCCGACAAGTTTATGAAGCTGTATGACTCGTTATTTCCTAATTTTACAGATAGAGAACGATTTACGAGATATGATTTAAGCCACCCTGTGAATTTTGACG
Organism: Topomyia yanbarensis; assembly: GCF_030247195.1. Classification (NCBI taxonomy): domain Eukaryota; kingdom Metazoa; phylum Arthropoda; class Insecta; order Diptera; family Culicidae; genus Topomyia; species Topomyia yanbarensis. The sequence goes on along the minus strand of NC_080670.1, from coordinate 98,318,065 downwards.
AAGCACCCAGCCGCTTTATCTTTGCCAGTAGAAGAGCGTGATCTACACGATCGAATGCAGCCTTGAGATTCGTGTATACAGTATCGGCCTGAGATCCAGTTTCAATATATTTAATACAAGGCGAAGTGAATTGGGCTAGATTAGTAGTTGTCAATCTGCCTGAAAAAAGCCATGTTGATCCTTCGATGTGTATGTTTGGTCTCACGAAACAGCACGTTTTCTACTAATATCTCAAATAACTTTGATCCAGCGCAGAGTGAGGTTATGCCACGATAGTTCGCAACATTTTGCTTATCACCTTTTTTAAAAACGGGAAACACAACTGTTTTTTTTTCAACACACGGGAAACGCCGATTGCAACAGCGATTGATTGAAAATTAGCCTTAAAGGCGTACACAATGCGCTTGCGCATCTTTTCAGTATAATCGAAGGAATACCATCTGGTCCTGCTGGTCCTGCTGGTCCTGCTGATGTTGATGACTTTATTGCAGAGCCGTAACTTGTTCCCCACGATAACGGTAACTGGGTTGTGGATAGTGCTGCGATGGCTGCAATACAAGTAATGGGCGGTTTCCCTGTTCAAGAGGTGTTGGATAACACACACGAAGGCTTCGTGATCGCCAGGATCAACGGCATATTCGTCTGTAGCTGCTACGTTCCCCCAAGGTGGACACCAGAGGAGTACAACTGGATGCTGGAAGCACTAACTGACTCGTTAGTCGGACGAACACCGATTGTTATAGGAGAAAACTTTAACGCTTGGGCCGTGTATTGTAACGCGGAGAGTGAGGACTGGCGAGCGGAAGTGGAAAATAAAGGACTTCGACAACACAATTGATTGTGTTTCCGCATAAGCCAAGAACTTCTTCTCTTAAACCAAATAATAACCATATTATTAAATTTAATGGTTTGAATTTAACGTCGTCAGATAAATTTAAATACTTGGGTTGGATTTACGATAAAAAACTCACTTTTAAGGATCACATTGAAGGAATCCAAACAAAATGCAACAAATATATAAAATAGTTATACCCTCTTATAAACAGGAATTCTAGTCTCTATTAACTAGTAATTTATAAACAAATATTTAGACTGGCAAATGCTATATGCAGTGTCAATTTGGGCAAGTTGTTGTGCTATTAGGAAGAAAACGCTTCAAAGGATTCAGAATAAAATTCTGAAAATGATTTTGAAGCGTCCTCCCTGGTTTAGCACAAATGAGTTGCACAGAAACATTTGAAATTATGACGAACAGTACTATAAACCACTTCCGACAAAAATCGTTGCAATCTTCAATTGCAACGATTAGCTCTCTTTATAGTTTATAAGATTTGTTTAACTCCTTATTCAGAAGACAAGTAGGTTTAAAACATCCTACTGAAAAAAATACTTAACTGCGAAAACATATTATAACTTAATAATAATTAACTGAATCATGTAAACAATAGGAATGAAAAGTCACCACTTGTGGCTGAACACCCAATATACTAAATTAGAAATGTAATGCAAACAAAACAATATAATCAAATAGAAAATAATATATAAAAAAGGACTTCGACAAGGACCTTTTTGTGGAAACACTTCGTGCTGACAGCGACACTCCAATTTCGAGCGCCGATGAGCTTGCGGAAACAGTAGCGAGGGCGTGCGATGTAACAATGCCGAGGAAAATGGAGCCGTGGAACTACCGGCGTCCGGCGTCCTGGTGGAACGAACGGCTCAGCATCCTCCGGGCTGCCTGTCTAAAAGCCAGAAGGCGCGTTAAAAGAGCAAGATCAGTGGCAGTCAGGGAAGAGTGTAAAGTAACATTCCGGGTGGCCAGGGCTAATTTTAAACGCGAGATAGTGCTAAGCAAGTCCACCTGCTACAAGGAGTTGTGCAGAGAAGTAGATGCTAACCCTTGGGGCAATGTATATCGTGTCGTTATAGCCAGGATCAAGGGTCCAATGATGCCAGCCGAAATTTGCGCTGACAAACTAAAAATTATCGTGGAGGGTCATTTCACGAAGCACGACCCAACCATATGGCCGCCTACACCATACGTTGATGCAGACGGTGGAAATGCTGGTGACAATCAAGTTTGTAACGACGAGCTCCTTTTTGTGGCAAAAGGGCTGAAAGGGAAGAAAGCTCCCGGACCGGGTGGCATCCTCAACGTGGCACTGAAGACTGCGATCCTGGCGTTTCCGGACATGTTCAGGATAGTCCTACAGAAATGCCTGGACGAAGGCTACTTCCCGGATAGATGGAAGATCCAGAAGCTGGTGGTTGCTGCCAATACCAGGGAAACCACCAGGAGATCCAACATCGTATCGGGCTATATGCCTGCTGGATACTCTCGGTGCACTTCTGGAAAGGGTCATCCTCAACAGGCTGACGACCTACGCTGAAAGTGAGAACGGACTATCGCAGAGGCAGTTCGGGTTCCGGAAAGGGATATCGACAGTGGACGCCATCCGCATAGTCATCGAGAGCGCGGAGAAAGCGTCGAAGCAAAAGAGAAGGGGAAACCGCTACTGCGCCGTTGTCACGATCGACATGAAGAACGCGTTCAACAGTGCTAGCTGGGGGGGGGGCATCGCCGCAACGCTGCACAGAATGCGGGTTCCGGACTATCTGTGCAAGATTCTGGAAAGTTTCTTCCAGAACCGAGTACTGGTCTACGAAACGAAGATCGGGAAGAGGTTGATTACGGTCACAGTGGGAGTACCTCAGGGCTCCACACTAGGCCCAACGCTCTGGAATATACTGTACAACGGAGTGTTAACACTGTAACTGCCGAGAGGAGTTGAGATCGTCGGTTTTGCAGATGATGTTGTCCTGACGATAACCGGCAAGACCCTTGAGGAGGTGGAGATGGTGACGACAGAGACAGTAGACATCGTGGAAACCTGGATGGCTGAAGTCAAGTTGCAGCTGGCTCATCACAAGACTGAGGTAGTGCTGGTCAGGAACTGTAAAAAAATCCAGCGTGTCCAGATCAGCGTCGGGGGACATTCCATCCCATCGATGCATGCTCTGAAGCACCTGGGTGTAATGGTCGACGATCGGTTAAATTACAACAGCCATGTCGACTATGTATGTGAGAAGGCTGCGAGGACAACTAACGGAGGAGCAAGAGGCAGCACGAGACGTCTCCTGGTGGGTGTCTCATCCTCAATACTGATGTATGGAGTACCGGCCTGGGCTGCTGCGCTGAACTCAAAGCGGAACCGGACGAAGTTGACAAGCACGTTTCGCCTAATGGCTGTTCGTGTCGCGAGTGCGTACAGAACGATATCGTCGGTGGCAGTATGTGTAATTGCCGGGATGATTCCCATCTGCATCACTCTGGCTGAGGACGTGGAATGCTACCAGCGGAGAAATGAACGTAATGCAAGGAGACTGGTCCGAGTGGACTCGTTGGCTAAGTGACAGCAAAAGTGGGACAACGCAGAGAAAGGAAGGTGGACACATCGACTCATCCCAAATGTGTCTGCTTGACTACATAGAAAACATGGAGAGGTGAACTTCCATTTGACGCAGTTTTTGTCAGGGCACGGATGCTTCCGGAAGTACCTGCATCGGTTTGGACACTCTTCTTCACCCCTTTGCCCGGAATGTGTGAGCGTGCAAGAGACGCCGGAACATGTAATCTTCGAATGCCCTAGATTCGAGGAAGTCCGAAGGGGTATGCCTGGTGTGACAGTGGACAATATCGTCGAAGAGATGTGCCGCGACGAGCGTATCTGGCACGCTGTCAACAGAGTGGTTACGAGTATACTCTCCGAGCTGCAGAGGAAGTGGCGAAGGGACCAACAAAGTAGCACCACTGGCTAGAACGCCGACGGGAACCCACAAATTGGGTTTCGGGAGAAATTCCTCCGCCGGGGAACTCTCCGACGGTGTAGACTAGGTCCATCACCGGGGACCAGTTGAGTAGTACGCGATATAGCACTAGGTTAGGGTCGTCGGGGCGCCAGTGAACCGGACGTCAGGCTTCACCGGAATCGCCGGACCGACCTCGACATCCTACCGGGTAGCTCGAGAGTAGGCTAGATCCACCGTCGGGGATTAGACCGAGTAGAACGTGTCGAATAGCTGGCAGTGGGTCGTTGAGGCGCCAGTGAACCGGAAGCAACGCTCCACCCGGAATCGCTGGATGGACCTCAGTACCTACTGGCTGGCCCGTTGAGTAGACTAGCTACGCCGCCGGGGACTAGACCGAGTCGACGAAGCGGGGAACTAAATGGCTCACAGAAAGGTACATCGGGTCGGGAGCAATCTGCCGCCGGGGAATTCACGGTAGGGTAGATTCGCCGCCGTGGACTACCCAACAGAATCGTGACGAAAAGGGGAGCTTAACGAGTCTTAACGAGAGCTAAACGGCGACGTAGATAGATGGAGACAGCAAGCTAGAGAAGAGTCAAGAGTTAAATCAAAGCTTATAGGTCGAGCAACTCCATGAACCAAGCGAGGCTCTGAGATAGAGCAGAAGAAAGAGGTGCGACGAAAGCACAACAACCCCCCCCCCCCCACGAAGTAATACGATGACGTAGTTCCGTGGGAAGAAGGGCGTAAAAAGTAAGGAATGTTTTTAGTGGTTAGGTACGAACGTGAGTCGTGAGTCCCACACAGTGCCAATACACTACAGGCCAGGCTTTTGAAGCTTTTTTAACCTTACTATAAAAATAAAACACCCACACACACACACATTATTCACTTAGGAGTTTTCCAAAAGCTACCATCAGTTCCCGACGGTTGTAAACAAACCTCCACACAACATATATTCTCTGGCACCGATGACAGTTACGGTGGGTTGGAATTCTTCACTTAAAAACAAAAACACATATACTACACCGTACCGTCGTTCTATCAACGGATACATACACATCACTTTCCGCCATTTTTGGCAAATCAAAATAAATTATCCAAAACCGCTTTGCGCTACGTAACGCAAAAATTGCCCTTAATTCTTTGTTACTATGTTGTAATTGCCGCAAGGTTCTACTGTATCGATTTTGTTGGCTATTTTCGGCAAGTTTTAGACTAAGAAAAACGAAAGCAATAAAATTGAAAGACTGATAGATTTTTTAGAGCGAATCAGTTATAAACGTAGAACGGAAAACTAGGACTAGGCAGGCTCATATGGGGATGATCAAAAAGAAATGTGATGAATTATTTGGCTTTTTCTGGTAGTAGTTGGACTTTCCACCTAAGTCTACCGCATAGTCGTAGATAGAACATAACTCATCATCATTTCTTACCGCCACCGCCGGTAGATTTGCCGAAATAGCCAACAAAATCGATACAGTAGAACCTTTCGGCAATTAAAACATGGTAACAGAAATTTAAATTGTAAAGCAAAGAAATTTGTATCTGAATAAAAAATGAACTGTTTGCGCATCGAGAATTTCAGACGCATGCATTTTGTGCGCAAGACACATATGCGGTTAATATCAGGTTTTAGTTTGTTCCAAACATTCGAGTGGTTATTTACCTTCTCGGTTATTTTCGAGTGGGTAGTACTACCCATACTACCCATGTGATCCGCCGGCCCTGGAAAGGCGAGGTCCTATCACAAGGCCGTATAGGCAGTGATCGATCAATTGCTTATGCATCTAGGACTTTGAACAAAAGTGAGAAGAACTATTCTACGATACAGAAAGAGCTCCTTGTTATATATTTGGTCACCAAATATTTCAGCCCGCATTATATTGAAAAAAAAAATACCTTGTACACGAACCATAAGCCATTTACATGTGCCCTAAACTTCATTAAAGATCCGTCGAGTAAAATAGCAAGATAGACGATAGCCTTGCTAGACTACTCGTACGATACAAGATGCCGTACAAACCATCAACGGCGCACGCTACCGTTGGATTTTGGCCCACATTGTCTGTTCAATAGACACTGTCCACAAATGCAGAAAAAAGATCCGAAAAACTTCTATTTTCTACAAGACGGTGCACCTTGCCACACCACAGCCGCTACAATCAAGGGTCGTCGGGGCGCCAGTGAACCGGACGTCAGGCTTCACCGGAATCGCCGGACCGACCTCGACATCCTACCGGGTAGCTCGAGAGTAGGCTAGATCCACCGTCGGGGATTAGACCGAGTAGAACGTGTCGAATAGCTGGCAGTGGGTCGTTGAGGCGCCAGTGAACCGGAAGCAACGCTCCACCCGGAATCGCTGGATGGACCTCAGTACCTACTGGCTGGCCCGTTGAGTAGACTAGCTACGCCGCCGGGGACTAGACCGAGTCGACGAAGCGGGGAACTAAATGGCTCACAGAAAGGTACATCGGGTCGGGAGCAATCTGCCGCCGGGGAATTCACGGTAGGGTAGATTCGCCGCCGTGGACTACCCAACAGAATCGTGACGAAAAGGGGAGCTTAACGAGTCTTAACGAGAGCTAAACGGCGACGTAGATAGATGGAGACAGCAAGCTAGAGAAGAGTCAAGAGTTAAATCAAAGCTTATAGGTCGAGCAACTCCATGAACCAAGCGAGGCTCTGAGATAGAGCAGAAGAAAGAGGTGCGACGAAAGCACAACAACCCCCCCCCCCCACGAAGTAATACGATGACGTAGTTCCGTGGGAAGAAGGGCGTAAAAAGTAAGGAATGTTTTTAGTGGTTAGGTACGAACGTGAGTCGTGAGTCCCACACAGTGCCAATACACTACAGGCCAGGCTTTTGAAGCTTTTTTAACCTTACTATAAAAATAAAACACCCACACACACACATATTATTCACTTAGGAGTTTTCCAAAAGCTACCATCAGTTCCCGACGGTTGTAAACAAACCTCCACACAACATATATTCTCTGGCACCGATGACAGTTACGGTGGGTTGGAATTCTTCACTTAAAAACAAAAACACATATACTACACCGTACCGTCGTTCTATCAACGGATACATACACATCACTTTCCGCCATTTTTGGCAAATCAAAATAAATTATTCAAAACCGCTTTGCGCTACGTAACGCAAAAATTGCCCTTAATTCTTTGTTACTATGTTGTAATTGCCGCAAGGTTCTACTGTATCGATTTTGTTGGCTATTTTCGGCAAGTTTTAGACTAAGAAAAACGAAAGCAATAAAATTGAAAGACTGATAGATTTTTTAGAGCGAATCAGTTATAAACGTAGAACGGAAAACTAGGACTAGGCAGGCTCATATGGGGATGATCAAAAAGAAATGTGATGAATTATTTGGCTTTTTCTGGTAGTAGTTGGACTTTCCACCTAAGTCTACCGCATAGTCGTAGATAGAACATAACTCATCATCATTTCTTACCGCCACCGCCGGTAGATTTGCCGAAATAGCCAACAAAATCGATACAGTAGAACCTTTCGGCAATTAAAACATGGTAACAGAAATTTAAATTGTAAAGCAAAGAAATTTGTATCTGAATAAAAAATGAACTGTTTGCGCATCGAGAATTTCAGACGCATGCATTTTGTGCGCAAGACACATATGCGGTTAATATCAGGTTTTAGTTTGTTCCAAACATTCGAGTGGTTATTTACCTTCTCGGTTATTTTCGAGTGGGTAGTACTACCCATACTACCCATGTGATCCGCCGGCCCTGGAAAGGCGAGGTCCTATCACAAGGCCGTATAGGCAGTGATCGATCAATTGCTTATGCATCTAGGACTTTGAACAAAAGTGAGAAGAACTATTCTACGATACAGAAAGAGCTCCTTGTTATATATTTGGTCACCAAATATTTCAGCCCGCATTATATTGAAAAAAAATACCTTGTACACGAACCATAAGCCATTTACATGTGCCCTAAACTTCATTAAAGATCCGTCGAGTAAAATAGCAAGATAGACGATAGCCTTGCTAGACTACTCGTACGATACAAGATGCCGTACAAACCATCAACGGCGCACGCTACCGTTGGATTTTGGCCCACATTGTCTGTTCAATAGACACTGTCCACAAATGCAGAAAAAAGATCCGAAAAACTTCTATTTTCTACAAGACGGTGCACCTTGCCACACCACAGCCGCTACAATCAAGGGTCGTCGGGGCGCCAGTGAACCGGACGTCAGGCTTCACCGGAATCGCCGGACCGACCTCGACATCCTACCGGGTAGCTCGAGAGTAGGCTAGATCCACCGTCAGGGATTAGACCGAGTAGAACGTGCCGAATAGCTGGCAGTGGGTCGTTGAGGCGCCAGTGAAGCGGAAGCAACGCTCCACCCGGAATCGCTGGATGGACCTCAGTACCTACTGGCTGGCCCGTTGAGTAGACTAGCTACGCCGCCGGGGACTAGACCGAGTCGACGAAGCGGGGAACTAAATGGCTCACAGAAAGGTACATCGGGTCGGGAGCAATCTGCCGCCGGGGAATTCACGGTAGGGTAGATTCGCCGCCGTGGACTACCCAACAGAATCGTGACGAAAAGGGGAGCTTAACGAGTCTTAACGAGAGCTAAACGGCGACGTAGATAGATGGAGACAGCAAGCTAGAGAAGAGTCGAGAGTTAAATCAAAGCTTATAGGTCGAGCAACTCCATGAACCAAGCGAGGCTCTGAGATAAAGCAGAAGAAAGAGGTGCGACGAAAGCACAACAACCCCCCCCCCCCCCCCCCCCCCACGAAGTAATACGATGACGTAGTTCCGTGGGAAGAAGGGCGTAAAAAGTAAGGAATGTTTTTAGTGGTTAGGTACGAACGTGAGTCGTGAGTCCCACACAGTGCCAATACACTACAGGCCAGGCTTTTGAAGCTTTTTTAACCTTACTATAAAAATAAAACACCCACACACACACACATTATTCACTTAGGAGTTTTCCAAAAGCTACCATCAGTTCCCGACGGTTGTAAACAAACCGCCACACAACATATATTCTCTGGCACCGATGACAGTTACGGTGGGTTGGAATTCTTCACTTAAAAACAAAAACACATATACTACACCGTACCGTCGTTCTATCAACGGATACATACACATCACTTTCCGCCATTTTTGGCAAATCAAAATAAATTATCCAAAACCGCTTTGCGCTACGTAACGCAAAAATTGCCCTTAATTCTTTGTTACTATGTTGTAATTGCCGCAAGGTTCTACTGTATCGATTTTGTTGGCTATTTTCGGCAAGTTTTAGACTAAGAAAAACGAAAGCAATAAAATTGAAAGACTGATAGATTTTTTAGAGCGAATCAGTTATAAACGTAGAACGGAAAACTAGGACTAGGCAGGCTCATATGGGGATGATCAAAAAGAAATGTGATGAATTATTTGGCTTTTTCTGGTAGTAGTTGGACTTTCCACCTAAGTCTACCGCATAGTCGTAGATAGAACATAACTCATCATCATTTCTTACCGCCACCGCCGGTAGATTTGCCGAAATAGCCAACAAAATCGATACAGTAGAACCTTTCGGCAATTAAAACATGGTAACAGAAATTTAAATTGTAAAGCAAAGAAATTTGTATCTGAATAAAAAATGAACTGTTTGCGCATCGAGAATTTCAGACGCATGCATTTTGTGCGCAAGACACATATGCGGTTAATATCAGGTTTTAGTTTGTTCCAAACATTCGAGTGGTTATTTACCTTCTCGGTTATTTTCGAGTGGGTAGTACTACCCATACTACCCGGCCCTGGAAAGGCGAGGTCCTATCACAAGGCCGTATAGGCAGTGATCGATCAATTGCTTATGCATCTAGGACTTTGAACAAAAGTGAGAAGAACTATTCTACGATACAGAAAGAGCTCCTTGTTATATATTTGGTCACCAAATATTTCAGCCCGCATTATATTGAAAAAAAATACCTTGTACACGAACCATAAGCCATTTACATGTGCCCTAAACTTCATTAAAGATCCGTCGAGTAAAATAGCAAGATAGACGATAGCCTTGCTAGACTACTCGTACGATACAAGATGCCGTACAAACCATCAACGGCGCACGCTACCGTTGGATTTTGGCCCACATTGTCTGTTCAATAGACACTGTCCACAAATGCAGAAAAAAGATCCGAAAAACTTCTATTTTCTACAAGACGGTGCACCTTGCCACACCGCAGCCGCTACAATCAAGTTCTTGCAGAGCAAAATTCCAGGACATTCGTTTTCGAGCTCTCCATCGAAACAGAGGTTGTTTTTTCTAGTCCGTAGTGCTGTGTGAGGCGATAAAGAATAGTGTTAATCCGCATTCAAGGTTATTTTTCCAGTTCGGTTCGGTCCTCAGTCTTTTGTTCGCGTGTGAGGATTAAACAATAGCCAGCTGTATAAGCTGGATCGGTTCGTCGTTGGACACCAGTTTAAAGCTAAGTGGTTTTTGTCTTTTGTAACACATTTATTGCTTTCTTCCGTCTGCGCGGGCGCTGACCCCGTGCGTTGACGTTTTCTATGATTCCCTCTCCGGATGGTCAAATGGAAGTTGAATCGGGCTCAACTTCTAAGGCTCCCCCCGGCCCAAATGCTATCCAGAACTCTCAACTGGTCCGTTTGTGGTCTTCTTTCGGCCCAAGACTAAATCACTGAATCTTCTTCAGATTTCTAGAGACCTGACGGAACGGTTCTCGGCTGTGACCGAAATTTCAAAGGTCCGCTCGGACAAGATAAGGGTGTTGCTAGCCAACTCAAAGCAGGCAAACGATATTGCTTGCTGTGAGCACTTTACGCGGGATTACAACGTGTATATTCCAGCTATAAAAGTACAATCCGAAGGCGTCGTAACCGATGAGAGTTTGACGTGCGAGGATCTGCTGAAGTACGGAGTTGGCCGTTTCAGAGACCGCTTACTTCAGCCAGTCAAAATACTTGAGTGCAAACGTTTGCACTCAGTAGTAGTTGCGGGGGATGGTTCAAAAACATATCCCCAGTCAAACTCTTATCGGGTGACCTTCGCTGGTACCGCTTTGCCAAATTTCGTCCTCTTGCACAAGGTTCGTCTGCCTGTGCGTCTGTTTGTGCCGCGGGTCATGAATTGCACAAAGTGTAAACAACTGGGTCACACAGCCACCCATTGTAGCAATAAGGCCCGCTGTGGAAAATGTGGGGAGAATCATCTAGATGATTCGTGCAGTAAGCAAGCCGAAAAGTGTCCTTACTGTGCGGAGAGTCTGCATGATATCTCGGCATGTCCCGCGTACAAACTACGCGGGGATAAACTGAAACGTTCCCTTGCGGGACGATCCAAACATTCTTTCGCAGAAATGTTAAAGAATGCTACGCCACCATCCTCAGCAAACATCTATACTCACTTGCCTCCTGACGAGGGCGAGGCTGGTAATCCACAAGAGGGAACATCTACTAGGGTGCCTAGAATTTATAGGAAGAGGAGGAACATTTCCTCTCGTAAAGTTCCTTGTAAAGGCCAGAAGGTGTCCCTTGACGGGGCTCCGAAAGTGACATCTATTGGAAGTGTTGCAACCAAACCGAAGCAATTAGCTCCTGGTCTCGGAGGATTAAGCTCAGAGAAGGAGTTCCCAGCACTTCCAGGAACATCAAAAATCCCAAGTGTTCCTTTGTTTCAGTTCGAGAGTAATCACTGCACTGGAATTATGAAACTCTCGGACATAGTGGACTGGATAATAAAAACTTTCAATATTACTGATCCTATTAAAAGTCTTATGTTAGCTTTTCTCCCTACAGTGAGAACATTTTTGAAGCAGTTGACTGCTAAATGGCCCCTCCTCTCAGCGATTGTATCCTTCGATGGCTAACTCATCGAACGAGGTCACGGATTTGATCACTGTTCTACAGTGGAATTGCAGAAGTATCATCCCGAAAATCGATTCCTTCAAAATTTTAATAAATAATTTGAGTTGCGATGCATTTGCATTATGTGAAACATGGTTTACTTCCGACATAGATCTCAACTTCCACGACTTTAATATTATTCGCCTGGATCGAGACACCCCCTATGGAGGAGTGCTTTTGGGGATCAAAAAGTGCTATTCCTTCTACAGAATTAACCTTCCCTCGATAACAGGTATTGAAGTTGTCGCTTGTCAAGTAACAACCAAAGGCAAAAGCCGTTGCATAGCTTCCATATATATTCCCCCCAACACCGCGGTCGGGCACCGACGGCTACAAGATATCTTAGAATCCCTGCCAGCACCGCGACTAGTTTTAGGAGACTTTAACTCTCACGGTACAGCATGGGGTTGCCTCTATGATGATAACCGGTCTTCCTTAATTCAGGATCTTTGCGATAACTTCAATTTGACAATTTTAAACACGGGTGAAATGACACGGATTCCTGCTCCTCCAGCGCGCCCGAGCGCCTTAGACTTGTCCCTTTGCTCAACATCGTTGCGGTTAAATTGCACGTGGAAGGTAATTCCTGATCCCCACGGCAGCGACCATCTGCCGATTGTAGTCTCAATCAATAACGGTTCAAGGCCATTGAAATCAATCAATATTTCGTATGACCTCACACGAAATATCGATTGGAAGAGCTATGCTGCCGCGATATCCGACAACATCGAATCTACCCAAGAACTTCCTCCGGAGGAAGAGTACAGCTTTTTGGCTGGCTTGATTCTCGACAGCGCGAATCAAGCTCAGACTATGCCAGTACCCGGCGCGAACATAAAAAAACGCTAATCCGTGGTGGGACAAAGAGTGCTCAGACGTGTACGCGGAGAAGGCCGCCGCGTGTAAGACCTTCCGGGACGACGGGTTACCCGCTAGCTATCGACAATATGCGACGTTAGAAACGCGAATGAAGAGTTTGATGAAAGCCAAGAAACGTAGTTACTGGCGCCGGTTCGTTGACGGACTAACGAGAGAAACATCGATGAGCACTCTTTGGGGCACGGCCCGGCGTTTGCGAAACCGAAACAGTACTAACGAGAGTGCAGAATATTCAAACCGTTGGATATTCGATTTCGCCAAGAAGGTTTGTCCGGATTCCGCCCCGGCACAGAAGATTTACCACGCCGCGTCTCCTCACGATAGCGCGGACGAAACACCTTTTTCGATGGTGGAGTTCACACTTGCTCTCTTGTCGTGTAACAATAAAGCTCCGGGGCCAGACAGAATCAAATTCAACTTGTTGAAGAATCTGCCTGACTCTGCCAAGAGACGCTTGTTGAACTTATTTAATAAGTTTCTCGAGGCTAACATTGTCCCACTCGATTGGAGACAAGTGAAGGTCATCGCCATCCAAAAACCAGGAAAACCAGCCTCCGACCACAATTCGTACCGTCCGATCGCAATGCTATCCTGTATCCGGAAGTTGTTCGAGAAAATGATCCTATCCCGCCTCGACAATTGGGTCGAAGCAAATGGCTTACTGTCAGATACACAATTTGGCTTTCGCAAAGGCAAAGAGACGAACTTGCGTTGCTCTCAACTGAAATTCAAATGGCCTATGCTAGCAAAGAGCAGATGGCATCAGTGTTCCTAGATATTAAGGGGGCTTTTGATTCAGTTTCGATCAACATTCTTTCCGAGAAGCTGCACCAGCATGGTCTTTCAGCGACTTTAAACAACTTTTTACTAAACTTGTTGTCGGAAAAGCACATGCATTTTTCGCATGGTGACTTATCGACATCACGATTTAGCTACATGGGCCTTCCCCAGGGCTCATGTCTAAGGCCCCTGTTATACAATTTCTACGTCAACAACATTGATGAATGTCTTGACAATTCCTGCACGTTAAGGCAACTTGCAGACGATGGCGTGGTGTCTGTTACGGGACCCAAAGCTGTCGATCGACAAGGACCATTACAGAATACCTTGGACAATTTGTCTGCTTGGGCTATTAAGCTGGGTATCGAATTCTCCACGGAGAAAACTGAGCTAGTTGTATTTTCAAGGAAGCGTGAACCAGCACAACTACAGCTTCTATTAATGGGTCAAACTATCGCTTAGGTCTTCACAGTAAAATTTCTAGGGGTCTGGTTCGACTCGAAAGGTACTTGGGGATGCCATATTCGGTATCTGAAACAGAAATGCCAGCAAAGGATCAACTTTCTTCGTACAATAACCGGAATATGGTGGGGTGCCCACCCAGGAGACCTAATCAGGTTGTATCAAACAACGATACTGTCGGTAATGGAATACGGATGCTTCTGCTTTCGCTCCGCCGCGAACATACATTTCATCAAACTCGAAAGAATTCAGTATCGCCTTAGGGTGCATGCAGTCGACCCAAACGATGAGTCTCGAAGTGCTGTCGGGCGTTCTCCCGTTGAAAAATCGATTTTGGGAACTCTCATATCGATTGCTCATTCGATGCGATATCTTGAACCCGGTCGTGATTGAAAATTTCGAAAGGCTTGTTGAGCTCAATTCTCAGACCCGTTTCATGTCCCTGTACTTTGACTACATGGCGCAGAATATTAACCCTTCTTCTTACAATCCCAACCGTGTGCATTTCATAAATACTTCTGAATCTACTGTTTTCTTCGACACATCCATGAAGGCCGAGATTAGTGGAATTCCGGACCACATACGCCCACAAGTGGTTCCAAACATTTTTTTATAATAAATTCTGAGAAGTCGACTGTTCTAAGATGTTTTATACTGACGGATCAAACCTCGAAGGGTCCACTGGCTTCGGTATTTTCAATCAAAAGTTCACCGCCTCCTACAAACTCAGTGACCCTGCTTCAGTTTACGCCGCAGAACTAGCTGCCATTCAGTATACCCTTGGAGTCATTGAAACATTACCCGCAGGCCATTACTTCATCGTTTCGGATAGCCTCAGTTCCATTGACGCTATTCGCTCGATGAAACATGGAAAGCACTCCTCGTATTTTTTGGGGAAAATACGGGAGCTACTGAGTGCTTTATCTGACAACTCTTTCCAGATTACCTTGGTCCCTTCTCATTGCTCCATTCCGGGCAATGAGAAGGCAGACTCCTTAACTAAGGTGGGTGCCTTAGAAGGAGACGTTTACGAAAGACCAATTTGCTTCAGCGAATTTTTCAGTATTACTCATCAGAGAACCCTCGAAAGTTGGAAAACTTCGTGGAGCAGTGGGGAGCTGGGAAAGTGGCTACATTCGATAATCCCTAAGGTATCGACGAAACCTTGGTTCAAGGGGATGGATGTGGGTCGTGACTTCATTCGTGTGATGTCCCGACTCATGGCGAACCATTACACGCTGGATGCGCATCTCCGGCGTATTGGGCTCGTGGATAGTGGTATCTGCGCTTGTGGCGACGGCTATCACGACATTGAGCACATTGTCTGGGCGTTCACCGAGTACAGTTCCGCCAGGTCTCGGTTAATGGATATCCTGCGGGCCCGAGGAAGACCAACCAACGTCCCGGTTCGAGATGTGCTGGCAAGCCACGATGTCCTCTATATGTCCCTTATATACACCTTTGTGAAAACCATCAATATACAAGTCTAACTGCCCCTTCTTATTTTCCTTATCATTCTCAGAACCCTCTTCCACCTGTATCGAATGAGCCAACAAACACGGGACCTACGGCACGAACACAACATGCTTAACTCGAAATGTAGCCGATCCACATCTGAGCCGTACTACGAAATCGTCTGGAAAAACCCCTGCCATCTTGAGGAGGACCACCCGGCGTCCCAGTACATGATTCCCCTGATGAAGGCCACCCGAGTTTGTAATCCATCCGTTGATCTCACGATGCCTGAAACTGAAATAATTTTCTCTCCCTGCCATCTTTGTCTACCCTCACTCCCCTGACTCTTATACCCAGAAGTAACACCTTAGGTACCTTAGTGGCTCAATCAAACACGAAAAGTCATAAATAGAAGCGACGCGAGTCCGTTTAAATCAGTTGTTGCTCTTATCCCATACGAGCAACATCGTCTCCTGGCGATGCAATAAGTGCTATCGATTTTCGGCAACGTTAGCATTTGCACACACTCGCACCTAAGTGATTAAACCATATACGGTTAGTTTATAAATAGACGCGTACACGTTTGAATCAGTTTTTGTTCTTATGTCGATCGGGTAAGACCATGGCTGCAGCCTCTGGACACTACAATAAGCAGTAGACGCTATTCATTTTCGTGTACGGATTTTTCTAGTGCCACCGCGGTGTCACAGAATGATTTACAAAGTGGGTGGGTGGGGTGGTTTGAATTTAATTCAATACGGCTGGATGCGACTTATGTGTGCTGCTTGAGAGTGTTGCGTTTGAAAAAAAATTATTTATTTTTATGCATGCGTGTGCGTTATAACTTGTTACGGCGCTTTGTAGCTGCGTAGGGTAAAGCATCTATTGGCTTTCATATGTTTCATATTTCGGTTATATGTGATATATATTTCGGTTATATGTTTTTTTTATAAGTAAGGCATCTGACAACGTGCTTCTGTAGTTATTCAGCAGCGTAGTATTCTATATAGGAGAATACACAGGTTTTTTAAGTTTAAGCGGGTGTTCTTTTTCGATTAAAATTCAAGCCATGTCTTAAGCGTTACTGGACTTAAAATTGTTTTCCTAGTTTATCCAGTCAGAGTATCTGTCCTGCCCTATGTTTTTTTTTATTTTGCTCTGTTTTGGTTCAATGATGTCAGGGTTTTCCAATCAGTGCGTGTTCGTTTTGCTGTGATTCGTGCCTGTAGTTGCCTCTTGTTGAACTATAAATAATAGTAAATAGTAGGGGAGACTGAGGAGACTTGATCCCCTTTTTTATTTTTCAATCCTACTCCGTGGAATGATACGAAAACTAAGTTATTTTTTGTAGTTTTATATTGTTTCTAGGGTTGACTGAGAATCATAAAAAAATTACATGGAAATATTATACTGGACATGAGCTATGAGCATTTTTGGAAAACAATAAAAAACTGGAAAATTCTTTGATTAGTGGAGACTCGATCCCTAATTTGGGGACACTTGATTATTTTTTGAAAACGTGTTTAAAAGAGCATGTAGGGTAATAAGCCTATTTTTACCCTTTTTCTATTATCATCCTACACATCTGAAGCTTTGGTTAGAGCAGTGTTTGCCATCTTTGCTCAACGCATTGGCTCAAATGGTGTTGCGATAATTGGGGTACTCGATTAGAGTTTTAGCTGCGCTCAAACAGAAGATTTTCACCATTCTCAAGACAATTTTGTTATTATATTGGCTCTTAATAAGATCCGAATGACCTTAAGGCTAAAACCTCTATAATCGAAATAAAAAATGGCGCCTAATAACAAAGCAAAGAAGCTGAAATTATAAAATTACTAATGAAATCATGTGGTAATCAATGTTATAAATGTATTGTGGTATTGATTAAATTGTTGTGATTACATATTACTACTTTTGTTACTACATATTACGCATTTCTCACAAGATTTTGTTACGAATTCCCCAAATCTCTGTGCAATTATTTGAAAGCTGTCGTTATTATGGTTGAGGAACGTCAAATGTGGGATGCATGGTTGCTACGTATACTGTAGTAAACAATTACAGTTAAGTTTCTGTACGATGAAGCGTTCATTTTTGACAGTATTTTTTTGTTATTTTATGGCACCAATGACTTCAATTGTTCTGGTGTGAATTTGGTTATTTTCAGTGCTGTGTATGAAGCATGACGAAGGGGATCAAATCTCCACGAATTTGAAGGGATCAAGTGAACCCATAGCATCTATTTCAGCAAACTTTAGTACAAGTATAGTTGAACAAAAAATCAGCTCAATCATAACGTATTCATATAATTGACATTCTCCTGTAATTCTGTATGCAAAAGTATAGTATGTAGTGGGTGACTTTACCAATTGTATAAAAGTTTGAAAATTTAGAAAATAAATCTTCTTCAGTTCTTCTGAGATTTTTTTCTTTGAATCGGTAAAAATTCGGTAACACATGTCCAATTTACTTTTTTGTTAAAGAAACTTATGTTTAGATAAAGCTGCGCAACTTTCTAGTATATTCGATTAATGTATTCTGATCCGCCTTTGAGTTACAATGATGGGATCAAGTCTCCCCGAGGATCAAGTCTCCCCAGTCTCCCCTATAAATGGTTGGCATGAAGGTGTAACAATTTGCTCTTAGATCAGAAGAAAATCGTCAGGACTACGTTTTGTGCGATCTGGGCAAGCAAAATGCAATGTGTCCAAAATTAACAAGGATGCTTTTCCGATCAACATTGTTTATATTACTGAACGAGGAGCGAACACCTCCATGATATGGCTTTAAAATCTAAGGCGCAGACTGCAGAGAAAATTCAGAGATCGAACTTATTGCTAATACTGTGTATTTTGTTTTAGGGGGATAATGGTTTCGGCGGAAAGGACTTAGTTTATCAGGCCGTGGTTGTATAATGCTTTTTATAACGTCAAAATTCTCACCCTCGGGCTCCGTTTTTTCAGGAAGTGTCGAAAGAATATCTATCAATTTTCCCCAGACGTGGGATGGATTTATATATGCCAGGGAATGACGACATGAGGGTGAGACAGTTTGGGCGGGATATGTGTTGAATTCAATTGAGGCACTCACGGCTTGCGGATACCTTCCCCCTCCCCGCCATGCGTGGAACGAACTGAATGCACCGTCGACTATACCTAACCAAATAAGGTCGCAGACTAAATACTTATATCATAAAACGCGATTATTTTCCTCTACATATTTAATTTTCTAGTTATGTTCCTAAGCGCTAAATCAAATGTTCCGGTCCAATACATCGGAGATCACCAATACCTTGGAATAAGCTGCATCACACAAAATAACCGCCAATCTTGATCGGTTTCTGAAATTAATCGTATTGCAAGTATTACTAGAAAATATATAGCTTTCCATACTAACCCCATCCACTGCTATCGGATTCATCTTTATCGTAAATTTTAAGGAGCCTTCTATGGAATTCCCCCTTATCTACGGCCAAATCGCACCAACCGTCGTAATCATGGTTATCATACCGATCTATTGTTTGCCTAATCATATCTCTCCATGTGAAACTGGGGCGACAAGACCTCAAACGTTCAGTTTTTAAACGAGAGGCAACTCGAAGAGGATGAGATCGTGGTCGCCGCCTCACATGGCCTAACCATCGCATCTGATACATACGAATCTTTTTTGTGATTCGTTTCTTCTGAAGTAGGCCGGTCGCAGAACTTCTATCGGTCAAATTTTCGGTATCCCGACAGAGTTTTGCCATAGCATTAACGATCTGCCTTTCATACCCCCGTATAGATTGTCGACTATACTTTGTAAGTACTTGCGTACCATACAACATAGCTGGTGCAATAACGGTTTCATATATTATCCTTCCGACCTGCCAGGAAGGTTTGTACCTCTTTAAGAAGTCCAAGATCATCTTGGACACCCGAACAGCAATTCGACATCTTGTTCGTATGGTCATTGGCCGATCTAGTTTGGAGGTGAAATAAGCACCAAGGTACTTGAGTGGCTCAGTCGTCTCATAAATCAGTCCCAATATTACAATTATTTCAACAGCATCCCCTTTGGGTTGGCGAATTAAAACGTTTCATTTATCTCCGTTCAAATTTAGTCCAACGTAACTCAAATACTCCTGCAGCTTCATAAGAATTCGCTCAACACTCTCCTTAGACTCTGCAATAATGAGCAGGTCGTCTGTAAATGCCAATATAATTGGAAAACTGAAAACGCCCTGCTGGTTAAGCCTCAGTTCATGAATTTCGGCTTCTACGGATTCCAGCACCGCTTCCATAATTAAATTGAATATATAGGGAGAGAGAGGACAACCCTGCTTTATTCCCAACATTCTCGTAATGGGTCTAGTCAACTGTCCTTTCCACAATACCTGCTGCTGCTCACTTTGGAAACACTCGAGGACTCTGTTTATAAACCCGACGGGAACACCTTTACCTATAATGATGAAACCAGATACAATGGATACACATTTGACCAAGGGACTGACTTGCGAATATGCACAGTACATACACAATGATTGTAGGGCGAATTGTAGATAATCTTTGGAGATTATGAGTTATCAAAGAGTGACTGTGGCCTATTCAAAAATTATGTTACACTTCTATGTGGGAGGAAGTGACAAAGTGGGAGTAGACTCGAGGGTGAGAGATAACATGTTTCAATGATCTAAAAAGAACTATTCATGACGTACTGGGGAGGAAGCTAAAGAGGCTAGTGATATGTTGGGAAGGGATAAATGTGGGGCGGTTTTCGCGTGACGTAGTTTACGAATATTTCCGTAGCTGAATCGCCAACTTGAATCTAAGTGAAAAGTGGAAGGGATAGTTGGTTTTTGTTGAGTAGTGATGCTGAAGTGCCTAAGCGTCGTCTCAATGGGCCGCACGTACAGACTAGTACAGTGGTGCATCCTTACACTAAATTTGAATGTATGAATATTGTAATTCTATCATCAAGTACCTTTCAATATAGCCGGTAACGATGCGAGTGAGACCCGATCGAATGCTTTCTCTATGTCTAAAGACATTAAGAGAAGGGGTTTGCCACAATTCCAGTTCTCCTGTAGAATCCTTTGCAAAACATAAAGATGATCTATAGTGGAACGTTCCGGTAGAAACGCAGCTTGATGTAAACCAATGGGTCCCACTATATGTTGTATTTTGTCTAAGATCCAAACTGCGTAGATTTTGTAGGCAGTACTGCTCAAACAAATACGCCTGTAATCATCAACAGACTTGGGATTCTTTACTTTGGGTATAGGAATTATGATTGTTTGTTTCCACTCCGCTGGATGCCTATTTGTTTCCCAAACCTTACACAGCAGTTGATGTAGGTCGCGAATAGTCTGCTAGTCGGCATATTTAAAGTACTCTGAATATATCCCATCCACACCAGGAGTCTTGCCATTTTTCAACCTTGCTACAATACATTCAATCTCATGTAGTGTTGGAGGAGCAGCTAATGTCTCATTGGAGAATTCGGGCAACAAGTCTGGGATTGAATTTGAATCAACGGTTGGTGATAACCAATCACTACACTATTGTAGATGGTGCACGTACTTTCTTGTGTTTACTACGACGTTTTAAATATCTGTAGGTCCTGGAAACTCTTTCTCCCGCTGGATATCGCTGTAGCCCCTCAAAAAACTCTCGAATCTGACGCTCTTCGTACTCCTGTGTTTTACGCTTTAAGGTATCCTTCGCATCGGCCAATCTGTGGGTCCAGTTTGGCTTGGCCGATCTGCAGGCCCAAAAATTATTGCGTTTTACCTGAGCTAGAGCTAGCTCTTTAGAAGGGAAATGTCTATATTTAATCTTCGCTTAGGTTTTACGCTCTGCAATTGCACGTCTACGATTGATAATCGTCGCTCATTTACGTCGCATATTAAAATTTTGTGATCTGTTAAAATATATGGCTTGGTGCACTGCATTCTAGTCAGAAACAAAGTTGAACTTAATGGAGTCAAAATGTGATCTACCTGGCTGGAGAATCGCCCATTGCTCCACGAACACTTGAACCCTGAGTTCGCATTAACCTGTGTATGTAGCAGAAGGAAAAACCGCATCTGATTCCCATTTTAGTTGAACTGATCATGTCCAACATATTTGCCTATCAAAAGTTTGTCCTCGTGGTTAATGTTCACATTAGTTAGATGCGAATTGAAATCACCAGCAATCATAAGACGACGTTTATCTGGTAGATCACCAACCAATGACCCCAATCTCGCAAAAAAGCTATAAGCCCTACGGTTAGGACCATGAACGTTCACAATACATAGACTATAAGAAGTATGTAAGAAGAACACTTTAATTAAAACTGTAAATAGATGAGAACTAACCGGATACCTCATATGTAATGTCGAACTTTTGTATGTTTGGTCCCTTACTACTGTTCTTAGCTACTGATATAGGCGTACCGTGTCGTACCAATATAGCAAGACCTCGCTTTCTTCCTGCTCCCTGACCACCCATAAACCATCTGAAACTTGAAGTAACCACCTGTTGGCATTCCAGATTCACTTCTTGTAACGCCGCCACATGGATGCGGCGAGACAGTAAATACGCATCTAATGCATCGCGCTTCTCTAAAAGGCGACACCCGTTTATGTTAAGTGAAGCAAACCTCAACCCCATTTTTTCTTCAATTAATACAGGCATCGTTAAGGCTCCTTGTAAATTATTCTCCTGCCTTTGAGCCACTATTTGAGCCAAAAACATCGGATCTGTTGTGGTATCAGGCATGTCGTGCAAATTAGCTAGATGAATAACACTAGCATACCCACAAGAATTGTTGATAGAATCCTCCAATATATGAATAGAGACAACCTGATCGCCCGCGTGAGGAGCATAATGTAAGGATCCCTTGTCAACATTATGCACATAAATCGACAGATACATAAGTAGCAACACCACCATCGATCCGTCCTATTTGCAACCTGAAGGCAAATGCTGATAGGTCATCCTCAGTAGTACAGTTTATTCCACAAGACCTCAGAAAACTAACTGGTCGATTATTTATTTCATCTACCACAAGGCCACGTAGAACATTGAGTTCGTTCTCGGTTGGAATACATCCAGTGAGCTGATGATAAATCGAATTGAACTGGCCAGCAGGTCCTAACGCTACATGTAGACAACGCGCTGTCTTACTGATGTTGGGTAAATCAACACTGCGGATGTTTGTTTTGTGCTTATCATTTAGATCATACATTGGCTGATTCGAAATTTCTAACGATAGTGAGGGCGGGCGTACGTATATTATACTATCGTAATGCGTTCGCGAGCCTGCAGTCCCTCGGTAAAAAAAAACCTTGTAAACGTCCATGTTATTGTCTTCGGATGACGGTAGAAATTCAAATTGATTGTCACTTTGATATACAATAATTCTGATACCATAGAGTCTTGAAAAAGCAGCGAAACATTCTCCCCCACCCCAGAAGCCTGCACATCGTAATCTGGCCAAATATATTGATACTTTGACGGGAAGTGGATCTTCCCCAGCTATAACCTCTTCCGCAAATGGGGCCAAATGATCGAAATAATCACATAAATGAGACTCTAATTCGTTCACAGCGGTGTCCCTTGTATGCTGAACATATAACTCGAAGCGAGGGTTGGCCGGCGTGACACCATACATTTGGTGTACAAGGGCCCCATATAGGCAATTTCCATCCGACGGGATCCGCAACAACCAAAAAAGATTTCCATGGTTATCCTGCTCACAATCTATTTCGCTCTGATCGGAAAACTTTATAAAATATTTGTCATTAAAGATCCTGGATTAATTTCTTACCCTATACATCATGCTTAGGATGGATACGTTAAGTCAATTATAAGTGTTTTAGATGAATACAGATTCTATTCCCAAAATGATTAACGAAACAATAAAACGTTCAAACCGTGCAAATAAGTGCGTTAACTCCAGACAAGCACGAAATTGATACACGCTAATAATCCACTACATACTATGGTTGCAGTATTTATGGTTGGGCGGACACAAACGCCGGAAAACTGGCAGCTCGTATTCCAGGAAGAAAACACTGGCATCCCATGCAAATGTTCAAGGTCTAGTTTAATAGTTACAGTGTTGATGTCGTCAGCGGGAACTTTACATGCATGAATCCGATGATATGTTGTGGTTTCATACTTGTACGAATATGATTTTTTTGTTTTGCTCGATAACACAAGGAAGGAGTAAAATAATTATCACCATAATCATAATACCTTTTTCCATAAACATCCGAAAAGAACATGTTATGTGACGTCATGCTCGATTGGCTCCGGCATTTGACATGTTCAATTGGCTCCGCACAGTGTCTCCGCCTAGCTATGAATATAATAACTATACTACATATTAGTAGCCCCAATGTCGAGGGGCGACAGGGAGGGAACTAAGGTCTCATCCAGGCGGCGCCCAGAGACCTTAAACATCTTAAATCGCGCACTTATCAGAATTTTTTTCTTTTATTCTACAGAACTTCTATACTTACTAACTAATCCTCCTCCCGTGATACTTGTGGAGTGCGTAGTAGTAATATACGGCCTCTAGCAAAAGCAAGTATCGGACTAACATTCCTTCCCTTTCCTTCCGCGATCTACGTTCGGGCCTGGCCGGCGCCGGTATTGATCAATAAACACTAGGATTACCAGGACTTGCACATTGAAAGATGTTTTGCTACTCTCAAGCATAATATCTATTTATTCTCTGTGCAACTTCAGCTAGTCCAGATCGATAACGGAGTAGCAGCCAGGGGTGGTCGCACAAGCTCAAGCTCAAGCTCTCAGAGTATCTGTCCTGCCCTATGTATTTAAAACACAGTTCTAATCGCGTTTTAAATTATACAACAAATAGAACGTTTGTGTATACCAATTTAAATTTTAAAATAAATCTATTTTAAATTATTGAACAAACATTGTATACAAGTTTGCACGCAACGCCCTTATAGCGTTTGCTGGCCAATCGTAGCGCCGATTAGTGGCAAGTTGCTACTTGCTGGGGGCATTTCGAAACGACAGTTTTATTTCTTACACACATTGAAAACTTAACTTGTATGTCAGTTCACAGTGCTACAGAGTTATAACACGTTATAATAATTAGCAACAAGAAAAATGTCATCAAGATAGCATCAAAACCCGTTTTAGCTGGTAGTGTGAACGTTGCATAACAATGTAATTTATCCAACAATTTCATTTGTTCGACCACTAATCGATCAAGAAATACTTAACCTTAAGATTGTTTTCCTAAGTTTATTAGTACATTATGGAAAATTTAAATGGAATATTAAATTTCACATTTCATGGAGAATCTGTATATTTCCGTTGGCGGGTGTGGGCTTCCTCATCACAGTTCTCAATATGGAACTTTTCTTTTGAATATATTTTCTGGACAGACCAGCTTATTTTTACTAGATAGATCAGCCAAATAACGCCTATCAGCTAGTGAGATACTTGATTGATTGTAATAATATATAACCGTTAAATGACATTCAACAAATGATGTTTTGATGTGGAGGATGTATCGCAAATTGTAACATATGAAAACAGGAGAGTGAGCAAGAACGTGAGTCAATATGTGTGATAGAAAAAATTCATTTGCATGCTCTTGAAAAAAGCTACATTTTTATATATATTATTTTCTATTTGATTATACTGAATTTGTTTGCATTACATTTCTAATTTAGTATTTAGTTTAGTCACAAGTGGTGACTTTTCATCCCTATTGTTTACATGATTCAGTTAATTATTATTAAGATATAATATGCTTTCGCATTTTTTTCAGTAGGATGTTTTAAACCTACTGGTCTTGTGAATAAGGAGCTAAACATATCTTACAAACTATTTTTTTTCCTTTTTTTATTTCGACTATGTTAGCAGGGCTGGAAACGTGACTTTTTTTTTATGAACGTCATAAGCTTACAAACTTTCACGCTGCTGCCCGAGCAGGAAAGTCATAGACGAATTTCATGGTTGGTGTACGTATGAATGTCGTTCAATGAATGTAATCTCTTTGGTGTGTGTGAATGCCGCCACACAGCAGTTTTGTTTCCCACCACCAAGGCTGGAAGAAGTCATTTCGAATTTCATTTTAATGCGAAAGTTCGGGAAAAAACCAATACGACAGCACCGATGCTAGTTTGACTTCGGCTGCTGTGCATGTAAACGGACGAGAGAAAAGCAAAAACATTCGTGCTGCTGATCGTGCCTGTTACATGTTCGTGAAAGTTCGGTTATTCGGCTTGCTGCCGTAGTTGGGTTTCGTTCGCTAGCTGTTGCGAATGTATGTGAATGGCCCGTGTGTTTTACTTGCATCATCCGTTGCGTTGGAACTGTTGCAAATAAATTTCATAGCAGCGGCTCAAAATGAATGTAGTGAACGACATTCATGGCTCATATTTGCAAGATTGGAATGTGCGGCAGTTCGTTTTTCGCTTGCTATAGGAAAGGACTGCAAGCAAAATGTTAGCGGTCACATATGGGGTTTTCGATTGATTGACACCGGTGTAGTGGATTGCACTGGTTTTGCACTTTCTAGCAGAAGTGTCAATGGAACATACCCAGTTTTCTGCACTTCTGCTAGAAAGTGCAAAAACGGTGCAGTTTCAGTGCACTCCACTACACCGGTGTCAATCAATCGAAAACCCCAATAGTATCGTTGAAAGGAAAGTTTTTGGCCATTGAAAATCTATAGTTTTGTATATTTACAATTCGCTGATGCGTCAAAATGGAAATATTTTCAAGTTTTCAGTAATGAGTTTTACATTGAAGGGAAAACTTTTTAGTAATGAGTTTATATTGAAGGAGAAGTTGTTGGCCGTTGAAAATCAGTAGTTTTGTACATTTACAATGCGCAGGGGGTCTGCCGATGCGTGAAAATGGAAATGTTTTCAGCTTTTTGGTAATGAGTTTTATATTGAAGGGGAATTCGTTGGCCGTTGAAAATCAATAGTTTTGACATTTAAAATGCGCAGGGGGGTCCGCCGATGCGTGAAAATGGAAATGTTTTCAGCTTTTTAGTAATGAGTTTTATATTGAAGGGGAATTCGTTGGCCGTTGAAAATCAATAGTTTTGAACATTTACAATGCGCAGGGGGGTCCGCCGATGCGTCAAAATGTAAATGTTTTCAAGTTTTCAGTAATGAGTTTTACATTGAAGGGAAAATTGTTGACCGTTGAAAATCAATAGTTTTGACATTTAAAATGCGCAGGGGGGTCCGCCGATGCGTGAAAATGGAAATGTTTTAAACTTTTTAGTAATAAGTTTTATATTGAAGGGGAATTCGTTGGCCGTTCAAAATCAATAGTTTTGAACATGTACAATGCGCAGGGGAGTCCGCCGATGCGTCAAAATGGAAATGTTTTCAGCTTTTTGGTAATGAGTTTTATATTGAAGGAGAAATTATTGGCCGTTGAAAATCAATAGTTTTGTACATTTCCAATGCGCATGGGAGTTCGCCGATGCGTCAAAATGGAGAAGTTTTAAACTTTTTAGTAATGAGTTTTATATTGAAAGGGAAATTGTTGGCCATTCAAAATCAATAGTTAGGAAATAATAGTTAAATTATGCGTAAATAACCACAAAACTGCTTTTTAGTTGAACAACAGTCTAACTAGTGGAGGTCTAACTAAAACACGGTCCAGTCAAAGAGTTACGAACCAGAGAATAAACCCCAATAAAAAATTATACACAAACTTTAACCCAGTCCAACGATTCCACATATTGTTTGGATGATACCCTGAACAGGTCGTTAGGCTCTTGGATCATTAGATGTTTATTAGGGAAGACTGTACAGATTTTTTTATTAGGATGCACATTTCCAACAAAGCTATCTGACAGCTCTGGAAAATTTTAATATGGAATCAAGATGTAAATGTTAGAAAGGTGTGAACATTGTCGCGTCTGGGTCAGGGTTACCATATTCACAGATTTTTCTGTAATGTCACAGATTTTTTTCACAATTTTTGATCACAGATTCTTTTTCACAGATGACAGATTTTTGGCATTTTGTCATCACAGATGGTAAAAAGATTTTTTCGCCGAAACACAGATGTCAATGTGGCATCCCTGGTCTGGGTGTGTTTCTTGATAGCCAAATTGTTCGATGTTAGGTCAACACTAAGACAAGACGTGACAATCGGCTTCTTATTTTTCCTTCGATATTCTTCTTTTCGCGCATTTTCTTCCTGCCATCTTCCGAACAGTGTTGCTATTTTTATTAATGAAAATGAAGGCATGTTAATTTATTTTATGCCGGCAATATTTTGTATCTTGAATCCACTATATTGATGAATGGCACCGTTTTTCTATATCATGGGTGTTTAGTAAGGTTTGATGAAGCCATTTTCTGAAAAATTTTAGATTATATTGTGGTTTCTGTCTTATTTTTGTTAAAGATAATCAACCACGTATACGGTAAATGCATGATAAATACTTGTTTCACTTTGCCGTACAATTTCTTTTCAATTTAATCATTTTTTCGTCTTTAACGATAATAATTTTATTTGTCAAAAGTAATGACAATCTTTTCTATAAATATTGCAACACTGCCAAACATCATTTCTACATTCCAAACTAAAAAATAGTTAAACACGAAAACAAGAATAAAATACCACTGAACAGAGAAAAACCAAAAAAAGTAACCAAAGATGAAAAGTTATCGAAACTTTATCACTTAATTTGTATACTATACAGAAATGTAACAAAAATGAAACAATAAATATTTAACGTTAAAAAAAACATCATTTCGCTATCTCTGCAGTAACATTGCGTACGATAAAAAAGTCAGAATCAACCAATCAGGAGCTGGACCATTCTGACGTAAAATTGGGACAAAACGCCCCCCTATAGTCATGTCACGTGTTATTGAATCGTGTGAACGCTGTGACATCGAGATATTACAAATTTACATATATACAGTTTTAAATTTTAGCGAACTCTGTGTTCACGAAGGACTATCCTCCAATGATCATTCTCTTGCATAGACCGTTTACAATATTAAATTATAGTCTCGTCAAACAGCAAGTGGCATAAACCCCAATATTATAACGGATAAGATTTTTACATATGTGACGCCAGTGTTTTGATTTTACATCCGACAGGATTGGGATGGCGTAAATACTACATCATTCTAAAAAACAAATCATTAATTGGAACAAATTGATTTGAATATAACAATTTAGCATTTTCAAGTTTTCTGAGTTTTTCAGAGTTTGCCACCAATAATCTTATTATACACATGCCTACACCTTATGATGATTACCTTGAAACGACTTTGTGTTTGTCAAATTGGTCACTCTTCGCATTTTTCTTTTGATACGCAATTCTCACTTCGACATAGATCTTTCATGAGGGCCTAAATCAGTGATGCCGCAAGTCCAGATTTATGTAGAAAGGTACAGATTTCTGAAGCATTTTTGGCACAGATTCTGTACGGTACCCGAATAAACATCTAATGATCCAAGAGCCTAACGACCTGTTCAGGGTATCATTCATACATTATGTGGAATCGTTGAACTATGTGGGTTAAAGTTTGTGTATAATTTTTTTTATTAGGGTACACATTACAGATTTTTGTAAAAAAGTACAGATTGGTACAGATTTTTTACATGACAGCAAGGTAAAATAATTTAACCCTGCGATGCATCCCAGTAAACAGTTGAGTTAGGCAGCAGTGATGGCAAGAATCTGAAGTGGAGCTGGTACTGATTGAGCTTGAACTGAAGCTGACATTATAATGCAATATGCGAGAAACATGCTTCTAGCAAATCAAAGGGATGATGTCTAATAAAAGCTGAGCGAATCTTCTCGGAGTGCATACGTTTACTCTGACGTACTCCATTTTAATTCCTGCAAGCCGGTTTCTTGCATCTTATTGATATTTCCAACCCCATCTCAGCTTCTCGCCGCTACTCTGTTGGCCACCATTGGTTGGTAAACAAAGTGGCAGTGAAAATTTGAGCTGGAGCTGATATTGACATTACCCAGCCAAACTCATCCAGAATTCTAACTGATTTCCCACACTACTTTTACAGTGAACGGCAAGTTACGGCGCCGCCTTTTAGTTTACTGGGTTCTTGCGGAATTCCAGCTCAAATAAAACAACCGAGTCAGAATGTCTGGTTTGATTTCCTCGAATGGAAAATATGTAGAAGAAAAAAGATTTTTTTTAACAACCTCGTTATTGTTTGGGTACATAATCCGGTCCTTCTTTCGATAGAAGAGTGCAGATAGAAAGGATCCCGGTACAGTTTTAATTGTGGCAATACTGGCCTAAATCGCCAATGTAAGCAAACCGAGTTTTCGCTACTATGATATTATGCGACTAAAATACTGCAAGGTAGCGGTAAAAATGATCGAAAACATTTCCTTTTGAGATTTCCACTATCGAAATATGCCAAAATGTAATGGTGGATTATGAAAAAAGAATCTTTTTGTTCGTTTAATTGTTTCTTATGTATTGGCACAAAATTATTAATGAAACGATTTATTTTCCTGATGAAAGGAGAAAAATAATGAAAATTTTGTCTTGCAATACCATCATTCTGTAACTTGATTATGCTACTACCGCATAAAAAAGTTTCCATTATGTCACATTGGCGGTTGCCCGTGTGTATTGTAAATGTCCAAAACTATTGATTTTTAACGGCCAACAACTTCTATTCATTTTCAATGGCCAACAATTTCCCCTTCACTATAAAACTCATTACTAAAAAGTTGAAAACATCTCCATGTTGACGCATCGGCGGACCCCCTGTCAAAACTATTGATTTTAACGGTCAACAATTTCCCCTTCAATATAAAACTCATTACTGAAAACTTGAAAACATTTTCATTTTGACGCATCGGCGCTGCGCATTGGAAATGTACAAAACTATTGATTTTCAACGGCCAACAATTTCTCCTTCAATATAAAACTCATTACCAAAAAGCTGACAACATTTCCATTTTAACCCCCCCCCCCCCCTGCGCATTGTAAATGTACAAAACTATTGATTTTCAGCAGCCAACGAATTCCCCTTCAATATGAAACTCATTACTAAAAAGTTTAAAACATTTCCATTTTCACGCATCGGCGGACACCCCTGCGCATTGTAAATGTCAAAACTATTGATTTTCAACGGCCAACAATTTCTCCTTCAATATAAAACTCATTACCAAAAAGCTAAAAACATTTCCATTTTGACGCATCGGCGGACTCCCCTGCGCATTGTAAATGTTCAAAACTATTGATTTTCAACGGCTAACGAATTCCCCTTCAATATAAAACTCATTACTAAAAAGTTTAAAGCATTTCCATTTTCACGCATCGGTGGACCCCTCTGCGCATTTTAAATGTCAAAACTATTGATTTTCAACGGTCAACAATTTTCCCTTCAATGTAAAACTCATTACTGAAAACTTGAAAACATTTACATTTTGACGCATCGGCGGACCCCCCTGCGCATTGTAAATGTTCAAAACTATTGATTTTGAACGGCCAACGAATTCCCCTTCAATATAAAACTCATTACTAAAAAGCTGAAAACATTTCCATTTTCACGCATCGGCGGACCCCCCTGCGCATTTTAAATGTCAAAACTATTGATTTTCAACGGCCAACGAATTCCCCTTCAATATAAAACTCATTACCAAAAAGCTGAAAACATTTCCATTTTCACGCATCGGCAGACCCCCTGCGCATTGTAAATGTACAAAACTACTGATTTTCAACGGCCAATAACTTCTCCTTCAATATAAACTCATTACTAAAAAGTTGAAAATATTTCCATTTTGACGCATCAGCGAATTGTAAATATACAAAACTATAGATTTTCAATGGCCAAAAACTTTCCTTTCAACGATACTCTGTGACCGCTAACATTTTGCTTGCAGTCCTTTCCTATAGCAAGCGAAAAACGAACTGCCGCACATTCCAATCTTGCAAATATGAGCCATGAATGTCGTTCACTACATTCATTTTGAGCCGCTGCTATGAAATTTATTTGCAACAGTTCCAACGCAACGGATGATGCAAGTAAAACACACGGGCCATTCACATACATTCGCAACAGCTAGCGAACGAAACCCAACTACGGCAGCAAGCCGAATAACCGAACCTTCACGAACATGTAACAGGCACGATCAGCAGCACGAACGTTTTTGCTTTTCTCTCGTCCGTTTACATGCACAGCAGTCGAAGTCAAACTAGCATCGGTGCTGTCGTATTGGTTTTTTCCCGAACTTTCGCATTAAAATGAAATTCGAAATGACTTCTTCCAGCCTTGGTGGTGGGAAACAAAACTGCTGTGTGGCGGCATTCACACACACCAAAGAGATTACATTCATTGAACGACATTCATACGTACACCAACCATGAAATTCGTCTATGACTTTCCTGCTCGGGCAGCAGCGTGAAAGTTTGTAAGCTTATGACGTTCATAAAAAAAAGTCACGTTTCCAGCCCTGCTAACATAGTCGAAATAAAAAAAGGAAAAAAAATAGTTTGTAAGATATGTTTAGCTCCTTATTCACAAGACCAGTAGGTTTAAAACATCCTACTGAAAAAAATGCGAAAGCATATTATATCTTAATAATAATTAACTGAATCATGTAAACAATAGGGATGAAAAGTCACCACTTGTGACTAAACTAAATATTGGTTTTTTCCCGAACTTTCGCTTAAAAATGTCATTTGAAATGACTTCTTCCAGCCTTGTATGTTAGTCACATTTTTTTTACATTTTAACGACATTCAATTAGCTAGAGATTACTGGGTAGGGTAAGTTATGAAAATTAGAGCCATAGTACTCAAGTGAGAGTAAGGATGTGAAGCAAGCAGATCGGAAAACTAGAAGTGGCAGGGTCATTAGAACAGGCTTAATATCGTGCGGGCTTAATCTTTGTCTTCTGTTAATGAGGGTCGAGCTTAGGCAGTATAACTACAAATTCACTAACATGTGTCCTGGTAATGATAGACGTGTCCATCTTTACCGTGACAACCGACAGATATTAAGCCTGTTTTAATGACCCTGTCACTTCTAGTTTTCCGATCTGTTTACTTCACATCCTTGTTCTCACTTGAGTACTATGGCTCTAATTTTCATAACTTTCCCTACCCAGTAATCTCTAGCTAATTGAATGTCGTTAAAATGTAAAAAAAATATAAACTAACTTATAAACAATAAAGATAAACAATAATCGTTGCAATTGAAGATTGCAACGATTTTTGTCAGAAGTTGCTTATAATACTGTTCGTCATAATTTCTAATGTTTCTATGTTTGCGAGTCTTTGCAACTCATTTGCACTAAACCAGGGAGGACGCTTCAAAATTATTTTCAGAATTTTATTCTGAATTATTTGAAGCGTTTTCTTCCCAGTAGCACAACAACTTGCCCAGATTGGAACTGTATATAGCGTTGCCGGTCTAAATATTTCTAGAGAAACTTTAGAATAGGACGTAAGTAACAATGAGAGAATCTCTTTGTGGTCTTTCTCTCCTGTTCATTGCTCGGTCGTTTCAACATTTAGTAATCAACTCTTCGCAGAATATTCTAGTAAAAACCATCGGCTTTCGATATGTACTGCGAAATTAGTCCAAAGCGTTATAGTGTCGTCGTAATAATCGAAAGAGAAAGTAAGCAAAGGCTCTCAATGTTACTTACGTCCTATTCTAAATTTTCTCCAGATTTGTTTGTAAATTAATAGTTTGTTCTTTAGGCAGAGCCTAGAATTCTTATTTATAAGAGGGTATAAACATTTTATTTATTTGATGCATTTTGTTTGGATTCCTTCAATATGATCCTTAAAAGTGAGCTTTTTATCGTAAATCAAACCCAAGCATTTAACTTGATCTGACCACGTTAAATTCAAACCATTAAATTTAATAATATTGTTATTATTTGGTTTAAGAGAAGAAGCTCTTGGCTTATTCGGAAACACAATCAATTGTGTTTTTGCCGCATTAGTGGAAATTTTCCATTTTTTCAGGTAATCATTGAAAATATTCAAGCTTCGTTGCAGTCGACTGCAGATAATACGAAGACTCCTACCAGTGGCTGAGATGCTAGTATCATCACAGGAAAGTGACTTTTTACAGCATGTAGGTAGATTTGGAAGATCAGAGGTAAAAATATTGTATAGGATTGGTGCGACGCTTGATCCTTGAGGGACGCCTGCTTTAACGGGTAGCTTATTAGATTTACAATTCTGATAAGAAACCTGTAGGGTACGGTTAGTAAGATAATTTTTAATTATCTTTATTATGTAAATTGGAAAATTGAAATCCCACATTTTGGCAATTATTCTTTTGTGCCAAACACTGACGAAAGCTTTTTCGATATCTAGAAGAGCAACTCCAGTGGAATAGCCCTCTGAAATATTATACTTTATCATGTTAGTTACTCTCACAAGTTGATGAGTAGTTGAATGTCCAATGCGAAATCCAAACTGCTCAGGAAGAAAAATAGAATTCTTTGATATGTGACATCATTCTAGTTAAGATGATTTTTTTTTTCAAATAATTTACTAATAGAAGCGAGTAAACTAATTGGTCGATAGCTAGATGCTTCTGCTGGGTTTTTATCAGGCTTCAAAATAGGAATAACCTTGGCATTTTTCCATCTTTCATGAAAGTATGCTAATTCAAAATATTTGTTGAATATTTTGACCAAGTATCTCATGGTGATTTCGGGAAGGTTTTTAAGAAGAATGTTGAAAATTCCATCATAACCTGGAGCTTTCATATTTTTTAACTTTTTCATGATGGATTTGATCTCATCATAGTTTGTTTCAACAATATCGTCTAGAGACAATACTTGATTTGAAACGTTTTCATATTTTTGTAAGACTTCGGTTTCAATAGGACTCACAACGTTGAGATTAAAATTATGGACGCTTTCAAACTGCTGAGCAAGTTTTTGAGCTTTTTCTTCGTTTGTAAGAAGTATGTGGTCACCTTCCTTCAAAGCTGGAATTGGTTTCTGAGGTTTCTTAAGAACCTTGGAAGTTTCCAGAAAGGTTTAGAATTTGGTTTGAGTTGTTCAACCTCTTTCGCGAAATTTTCATTTCTTAAGAGTGTAAATCTATGCTTAATTTCTTTTTGTAGATCCTGATAGATACATTTCATAACAGGATCACGAGAACGTTGACATTGACGTCTTCGAACATTCTTCAAGCGAATCAGAAGTTGAAGATCGTCAATAATAAGAGTATTAATTTTTTTCTGTGTTGTTGATAAATTTCTAGCATCAACTATAGAATTACTTAAATTTTGTAATGCCGTATCAATGTCAGCTTTACTTTGTAAATCAAGGTTATGATTAACATTATTCCCAATATAAGTTTTGTACCTTTCCCAATTCGCTTTGTGATAAATGAACACTGAGCTAATGGGATTGGAAACAGCTTCTTGAGAAAGTGAAAAAGTTACTGGTAGATGATCAGAATCAAAGCCAGCATGTGTAATCAATTCGCTACAAAGGTGACTTTGATCTGTCAAAACCAAATCAATTGTTGATGGATTCCTTACAGACGAATAGCACGTAGGACCACTCAGGAACAAAATTGAATAATAACCAGCAGATCAATCATAAGAAAGTAGTTTACCGTTGGAAATACTTTGAGCATAAGTCCAGGCTCGGTGTTTGGCGTTAAAATCACCGATTATGAAGAATTTCGACCGATTTCTTGTAAGTTTTTGTAAGTCTCCTTTCAAGAAATTAATTTGCTCGCCAGTGCACTTAAAGGCTGCAGCAATAAAAATGATACCATGATCAGTTTCAACTTCGATACCCAAACTCTCGATCACCTTGGTGTCAAGAAACGGCGTAACGGAATGTTTGAGTCTTGTGAGTATTTTAATTTTTCTTCTGTTACGCTACCTAGATCCATTGGACTAAAGGAAGCGTTGGGTGCAAACGAGTTTGTAGGCGTGGTAGCGGTAGCTGTTATTTTGGCCTTGTTACCTGCCACGGAAGCATAAGATGACACACCATTGTAGGATGGTGTGACGGAGGTAAAAGAAGTTGTTAATCTATTTTGAATCGGATTAACACGTTTCGACGTGTTTTCTTGAAGTGTACCTGAAGAAGTAGGTACATTTTTTATTTGTTGTTTTTGTTGTCTAGAACGAGAATTTATATTTTTTTTCTCGAACAGGACAACCCCAGAAATTCGATTTATGATTTTCGCTACAATTAGCGCATTTGAAACTTTTTGTGGTTTTTTCACCGCCCAAGTATCTTTCGTGTGCGATTTATCACCACAGATCATACATTTGGAATCTAAATGACAATTTTTTGTGCCGTGCCCAAAGCCTTGGCATCTACGACACTGGGTCAGATTTTGAATTCTGCCCCCATTTCGTCTATAATGTTCCCACTTTACTCGCACGTGGAATATAAAACGTGCTTTTTCAAATACTTTCAAATTATTAACCTCATTACGGTTAAAATGAATTAAATAATGCTGCTGGATAATTCCAGAGCGCACTGGCGTGTTATTGCCGCTAGTCTTTCTCTTTATAAGAATAACCTGTAAAGGAGAAAAGCCAAGTAAATTCTTCAATTCCTTGGATATTTCATCCAAACTTTGACCTTGTGGTAGCCCTTTCAAGACAGCTTTGAATAGTCTAGCTGTCTTGAAATCATATGAATAATATCATGTCGGTTGTCACGGTAAAGATAGACACGTCTGCCTTTATCAGGACACATGTTAGTGAACTCGGGTGATTCGTAGTTATACTGCCTAAGCTCGACCCTCATTGACAGAAGACAAAGATTAAGCCCGTACGATATTAAGCCTGTTCTAATGACCCAGCCACTTCTAGTTTTCCGATCTGTTTACTTCACATCCTTGCTCTCACTTGAGTACTATGGCTCTAAGTTTCATAACTTTCCCTACCCAGTAATCTCTAGCTTCTCTATCTTTACCGTGACAACCGACTGTCGGAGCTAACAAAATTTTATGGGCTGGCGATTCAGAGAAAATCAAATTCTGTAGAAAATATGCGAAATACTATCTGGGCTTCCCTCGAACACTGCTCGTCATCGAACGAAAATTCTTAACACTCAAAGTGTTCGCCTGAGGCGTCAGGCTGAAGCAAACGAAGCTTTAGAAACTTTCAAACATATCAGGATCTATGAAAGTCTAATTTCTAATGGTTCATTAGAAAGATGCTTAGAAGCTCACACCCAAAACATCAATGAGTCTCAGAATAGCTGAAGCTGAAAGATGTGCTACGGTGAACGTATAACTCGCTCTGAACGCAAAGTGTGTGTGTCGCGGCAAAACAGGCCCGAATTCAACAGAGGGAGCAAAATGTGCAGAGCCAAGAAGATTATCGTGATGAAGAAGGTGAGCTCTACGGACCCGGCATAGCAGATTAACTAGTAAGGTACTTTATCTTTAATTGCGTTATCCCGAAAGTAATGCTTTAAAGCGGTCAAGTAAGACTTTTCATAGAAGTACTGGTTCGATTTTAATAATTTTTCTCCAATTATTTAGAAGATAAGCTGCTATGTTTCCCGGGAGGGATTCGTAAAATGTCAATTTGTTCCATTTTTATGGCCCCTAATAGACCAAAAATAACATAAATATTGGAAATTTTCACAAATCGTTGCATAACTTTTACAAATTATGATTATAAAAAATATGAGTTTTTTGATTACAGATTACCCAATTTGCCATATCTTTACTTAAGCGGGCCCATGCAGTTTCAACATAAATATCATCAATGAAGTTTCAAGGTCGCAAGGGATCTTTCTTTTCATCTTCAAAAGTAA
Source organism: Topomyia yanbarensis (assembly GCF_030247195.1). NCBI lineage: Eukaryota > Metazoa > Arthropoda > Insecta > Diptera > Culicidae > Topomyia > Topomyia yanbarensis. The sequence continues at coordinate 98,281,021 of NC_080670.1, read as the reverse complement.
AATATAAAAGTCGAAACATGCATCTTCAAAAATAAAAAAGTTTCAAAATCCATTGAGTGGATGCTTTACAGTTTATTCCCAAAAAGTACTCAATTTTAGGCCTCGCGAGTAGAAGACCCCCTTAAGCCCGAAATGCTGTCCAATATCATGAAAAGTACCCGCAAAAGAGCTGCTTTTTGTGTATCAAATACCCCCGGTCATTAAATCGACGTTGTATTCAAAACCTGGTTTATAATAAATGGCTTAAAATGTCTTAAAAAGAACTTGTTTAATTGTGAAAATCAGCTGAAAAATGGGAGTTGTCCAATGTTGAAAAAGGATACATCCAGCTGGAGCACCCTGTATATCTCAATTAATTGTTAGCAAGCCCTCTACTCCAATTAAAGCCCCCTACTCCAACTAAAAATTGGGAGTAAATACAAAATATTCAATATTCGTCTTCTTTTTTTAAAAAATTTATCCACTTGTTTTGGTTTTAAGGTCCTGTAGTATTTAAAAAAATGAAATTTTGATCACAAATGTGCCATAGGGCTTTAAAAATAATATGCTAAAATATATAAGGCAACAAAAAATATATATGTTCAGATATTCAATTTTGCCGCAACGCTTCTTATACATACCTTGAGTTCACTGAAAACTGTAAAGTGGTAGGTAGGATTGCACTAGCTCCGCAGGATCAGCTATGTCGTCGAAATAAAAAAATCAAGTTCCGCATAGGACTGTAGTTCCATGGTTTTTCTTTGCTTTTACAAATAAAAATACAAATAAATTTGATGAAAACTTTTTCGTTACGTTGCCAAGAGGAATCGTTTATTTTTATTTCGACATGGCTACTTTCCCTACCACGTGCTAGTCTACCGCTACATGCTCTCTATTTCTATCTAGCAGGCGTCCCTAAAGATGCGTAGAACTGTCTCTTCAAACGACTAAGCAGACACAGATAATAACGTCCTAAAGCTCTTAACCACATAATTACTTCGGCAAAAACTTTTTACAAGTTCAAGATTTATCTACTCGTTACGTGGTTTTACGCTCTGAGCTTGTAGTGGAGGGTGTATGTGCATACACATCACACTGACTTAGGACTTCCAAAGGGTCACGTCCTTGAGAGGCTTGTGGATATTTGACTCCTTTTTTCATCACCACGTAGTGCGCGCAGTGGAATGATGTCAGGCATTGAGTTGAAAAAGTGTAGCATGGTTTTGCGGTTAACGTTAAATTAATTGTTGTTTAGTGAGATGCCCAGATGGTTCCATCATCAGGCATCACTGACCAAAACATAACTGGACTGTTCGTACTTTTCATATCCTGTGACAATAAGCAGTTCGAAAAACATGACAAGCACAGATTTAGTGTTTAGAATTAAATAGTAAGACCATAAATTAGCTTGTAGAAATTGTTTTGCACGCGAAATTGTAATGCTGCACAATATGAAATATTAGGGTACTTTCGGTCAAAAAAATCGTTCTTAACTTCTTGCAACGAGCTCGAATATGTTTTGTAATACATTCTTATTGGATTGGATTGGATGTCAAAAATTGTTAAAGATTTTTTTCTTGGATGCAAAGTGGTGATATTTTAAGGGTTTTTTTAGTCATTTTAATTATATATCCAGCAATATCGCTTTCTAGTGATGATGACTGTATTAAGTAAGACAATATTATTACAAACGTAGTAGAACACAGCCTTTTGTATAACTTTAGGCTCAAACCAACTGAAAATAGTAGTGTTGTTGTGCATTGTATCAACTTTAAAAAATTAGTTTTTTAAACATTATATTCCAAATTTGAATGATAAAAACGCTTTAAATCCACTTAACAGTGTGATGGGACATCATCTTATAACTCTTATCACTCTCTTCGGATATTATATCGTTTGAACTAAGAACTAAGAAATCAACACTTTTGCTTGAGAAAAGATCGCTCTAGTATCGACTAGCATTGACACCATTCAAAGAAAATCAACAGTGAATATTTCCAGACTTGGTTTAATTTCCTATTTAAGAACCATTGTGTTTTTTACATCCTAGATTGCATGATTCAGTGATCGAAACCTAAAGCTTCATAAAGTATTTGAAATTATTAAATTAAAATTTGTTTTTGCGCCCCTTTGGCGATTGTTTACTTTTTCGGTCCCACCTATCAGCATTGAAGTATCGCCCTTACGTTTTTTACAATAACTACCGTTTTACACCACCGATTTCTTCCGGGTTTTTTCAGTAGCGATCATTGTTACTATTTACAGCTGATAATCCTAAAAAATACGAAAAAAAAAAAACATTTTCGCCTCTAAACTGCTAGCAAAAAAAGTATCGCTCTGTTTGTTTGCATGGAGCGCGGAGGGCGAAACTTTAAATAAACAAACAAAATACAGTTTCGCCCGTTGTATTTTTTGCTGTAGTTTAAGAAAGCAACATCGTAGAATCCAAATTTTTAGGTAAATTTGTTGCGTTTCAAAGCCCTCATTCGCATGTATGAAAAAGCCATATGTTTACATTTGTAAGTATCGTCCTTTTCACAAAAATGCGTTGAAATGAAATCGCAGTTCCTGATATCATAGCGATCTCTGAAGTGCATGCGTGCATAGTTCCAAATTTTACTTCGACATCGACTTTTTCTAAAGGTGACTTCCCAGTAGTATCCTTGATTTAAATTATTATCGCTAATCCTAATGCCAAAGAACAAATATAAACCTCTCGAAAACGAACCGTTTGGGAAAATCATCATCATTACTGGAGTTTTCATTTTCACGAAACTTTTCGATAACCTTCCGTCACTTGCGTTAATGCACTGGGTGCACAGTGCTCTGAAAATCTAGCGAAATCGTCTTAGGGCTTCAGCTGGTCTAATTCAGAGCTATCTGCGCGGCGAGTTAAATCTGTAAAGAATGCTAAAAATTAATTTCTATTCCATAATTTTCAGTTCAGCAATTCGAGAGATCGTACTCACCGCAAGCCATGAAAAATAGACTACGTTGTGAAGTGATGGTCACTATTTATTAAAAAATCACGGTTAAATAAAAAATAAATCTATTAAAAAATTTCAAATAGTTTATTATTTTCACAAACTTATTAGGAAAAATTGTTTAATAAGCTTTCGTAATATTGTGTAGGAAAAAAGCTGAAAATTTCAGTATTTTCGCTATCTGCAACATATAAACCCTTAAGTATACCAATTAATTGGTATACGAATTGGAATAGGTTCGCCAAATTTTGGAAGAAGTCTATAAAATAACCCCTTGAAAACTACCTATAAATTGTTGTAGTTCGATGCAATAAAAAAGCCCCAAAAAAGAAATGTACCTATTAATGTGAAACACAGTGAATAATACATACAATAAAGACCCATTTTTATCAGTCTCATGGTGTATTTTAGGCTGACAAAATGGGGACATTGACTAAATCGGGCATTTTTTTCTTTATAATAAACTGAAGCTGTTAAAATATTCTTCCCGTCCCTTGATGTAGTCTGATAACTATTTCTGATTATGATGAACTTTTTATTTTTGCATATTTCCATCTTCATGATAAGGAAAACATGCTCAAGAAAGGATTTACTCGAATTCTGTCTTGCTCGTCTGCTAGAGCCCATCAAACATATGTTCATATTTGGCTGATAAAATCGGGGTTTCAATGTATTATAATAGATATTCAGCATTCAAAGAAGTTTCTTGTGAACGAGTGTAGAACGACTTTGTTTTTACTTACTTGAAGTCAGCGGCGTAGCCAGAAATTCGGTTTGGTGGGGGTTTGGTTCAAAATCGATCTTACTGTCCAAACGGCATAATTCCGAAACCGTAATTTTTGAAGTTTTAAAATTATGCAGAATTAATTTTTCAGAAAATAGTAACAGACTTCGTGTCTTTTGCGAATTTGTTGAGACTTTATTGTAGTCATGAATATTAACCTGAGAAAATTCACCATAAATACTTCTTGGACGATATACCGTCAAAATTATTTTATCAAATGATGCGCTGTTTAATGTTTGTAAAACTCATCGAAGATACTAAACCTCCGAAATTGGCGGTTTCAAAATGATGCTATCTTGATCTTAAATTACTGTTTTTGAACATTTTACCTATACATATAATTGGTCATACAACAAAAATCAAAATCGATTAGGACCTACTATAGTCGAATGTAAATCGTCATTTTTCATAAATTTCTCTTTATATTCGGAAAGTGTTATCCTCGTTATTAATCATATTACGTTTTCGTCTCAACTCGACGCATTTCCGAAATAAAAACCTGTTTTAATCCACCTAGTGGTGCAATTGTGCTTGTCTCATTTGTCCAGACTACGATTCCATGGCTGGCTATGTTCAATACAATGGTGGAAATAAATCACGGTGTTCCTAAAACCGTTATTAACAAAAAAATGACCATAAATTTGTCATGCGGCATTCGAAAGATACAGTATCCAAGCATCTTCTCAGTGAATTTCAAAATGATCCATCGATGGATTCGAGAGAAATTGCAATTTGAAATTTTATGACACGTTTCATAAGGCTACCAGCAAACACCCACGGGTTTGGTCCTATCTCTACAAACAATTTTTTTTTGTATACTTATTTAGTACATGGAATTAGAAAGATATAGTAATCAAGTATATCTCCTGCAAGTTTGAAAATATTTCATTGACGAAATCGAAACTTATAACGGTTTGGATGTGGTATGCGGTCATAGATGGGTTTTCTATCAGACTTCAAGCGTGAATCCATGTTTGTCCATTGACTATTTAGATCGTTAATACGTGCCGCGGTTTTTAAAGGAAAACTGACCATTTAATTACATAAATATAATGTACAAAAGGTGTTATTTATATGGTACATTGAAAAAAATATGAAAATAGGGTTGTCTACCAAACGTTAAATATAATGTGTAAATTAAAAAAATGGATAAAAGTCGGAATGTTTACTTCAAAAGGCCATATTTCAATGGTTTGTTGACCGATTCTAATTATTTTTTCATTATTGAACAAGTAGACGTTTCATCGTTAATTTTCATTAAGAAGAATATAAAATAGAGTTGCCTACTTCAAACAATAGACAACATAATTATCCTCAATTATATGTATTATAACTATTTAGTGAATATCTTTGTATTCAAAACGATGACCTATACATTAGTTGAATGCAACGAACGCAAACTACAAATGATGGAAAAATAAAACCATAAATTTAAAAAATATGAAGGTATTTGCTTATTCAGATCAATTTATGTTATGATACGGTTTTGTTGGAAATTTTGTACAATCGCTGGTTGGGTTGACAGATGTTAAAACTGGTCAAAGGGGATGTTATAAGTACAAGTTCATCTGCTCATATCTCTAACTATTGTCAGTTTTATTGTCGAATTCAACTTATCATGAGAATTTGACATTCAGATGTTTATACAGCAATTGCAATCAACTAGTATATAAAAATGGATAGGCAGCTATTTTTAAAACAAAAATATTTACTAAATAATGATAATACATATAGTTGAGATCAACTATATCGCCTATTTATTGATGTAGATGACTCTGTTTTATATTCTTCTTAATGCAAATTAACAATGAAACGTTTACCTGTTCAATAATGAAAAAATAATTAGAATCCGTCAACAAACCATTGAGATATCGCCATTTGAAGTAAACATTCCAACTTTTATTCATTTTTTTAGTTTTCACACTCAAGGTGCGGAAAACTCGCTCACCGCCATGAGCGTACATGAATTTGTTTCCTTATACATCGTCGGGGGTTTACGCTCTCGTTAAAAAGATACAGACCCACACAACTCGTTCCGCATCACACCGTATGCGATTACGAAGAGAGAGAATCGGAAATCGCAAATTTTTTTAACGCGTTCCGCATTGCCGATGCAGTGAGGTAATGAGTGCCATCGAACATATTCGGCAGCGAACATGTTCGTTCGGAAAAATGATCCAAATCTTCGTGCGCAATCCTGAAACTAAACGATTGAAATATATGGCTGGACTAAAAATATCGGTAGGAGTCAGTGTCCGCCTGGACACCGCACGGAGTGGCAATTTCTGCTGTGTAGGTTCAACTCGCAGTCATTTCCTTGCTGCGTGTTAATTTTATCATGCGCTATACATGTTATCGCTCGAGTTGAACTCTACCATTGTATGTACAAATGCCGTACTTGCGATGTAGACAAGATGTGTGGTAATGTACATTGGTTTAGATTTGTTTGGATTTAGTTTAATTTTCAATGTTCAGGCGCGTTCGGCTCCTTCCATGCGCTACATTCGAGAGGAAACTTAGACTTGTCTTCTTTTCTATGCCAATAAATAATCTCGAAAGTTGTGCGTTTTATAGCGTATCATTGCGCGAATATAGCTCACTACTTCCGGTGATATGCATTTGCAAAGAATAGACAAAATATCGATTGTCGCTGATCAATTTTCTTGTTTTTAACTGTAATGATAATATCTTTTGCTTCTGTTCGCGCGCGCAAGTCTGGTCTTCGGACACTTCTAAACACGTTCAATTTTATAAACGAAAAAATACACTTTATTGCGTGAACTAAAAAACGTATTTTTTGCGGAACGAAAGAACGTGTTGATCACGCGACGGTTTATTTGATCTGATATATACATGGTATAGCTGACCGGCTATCGTGAGAAGTACGAATAAAAAGGCCTATTCGCACATCTTCGATCTACTACCTGCGCTCGTGAAGCGAGACAGGCCAAGAACAACCATGGTAGGGAATGAGATCGCACGGATCGCAGATTGTGGATCGTATTGGGGGTGTTCAAGATTCCCTGAGGTTTTGATTTCTTTCTCGCTCGATCATATGCCGGCCGCCTTGGAATCTTTTAGATTTCAAACTAAAACTGTCCTGTTCTACATACTACTACACGAATTCAATTTTGTTTTGCTAATTCTTTCTGCTTACATAAATGAAAAAATGATATATAATTCGTTCTGCTGATGTGTCTGAAATCGTCAACCTTGACCGAATTTTGATGTTCGTTATATACTGCTGCTGCTGCTAAGGTCTGCATCTGACCTATATATGGTGATTTTGATATTCTGCTTCCTGGATGACCTTGACACAGATAAACAGCTTATGTTGTGTCTGGCTGTCGATCTTGTGTTTTGACTGCTGGTCGCTAGTACTAGTTCGGCTGCTGCTATGTTGACAATTTGCATGTCGACTGGATTGGAACTGCTGCGTGTATTTGATCGCCTGGTGCATCATCGGTGGTGATTAAACTGTGCTGGATTATCTCATTGTTCTGCTTTCAGGATGATAGATGGACCGGTGGACTTGCAGGATGGACATCGGATTGAACAGCGGGTCTGAGCCGCCGACTGGCTGGTGGAATGATGTTGGTGGGCGTCTGATTCAGCGGGCCTGTGCCGCCGACTGGCTGACTGGTCGTCTTCGATGGTGGTGATATGCTGGAACATATTATAGGGAACTTTTTAAGAGGAAAATGATTACAATAAAAAGACTTCCCTGGAACGGAGGCCCCTTGGCCTCCGCAATCGCCCTTTGGCGACGACGAGCTGCATCTGTTGTTGTGATTTCTTCAGGTGACATTCCTTGGCATCTCTGAGATATACTAGGGTGCAGATCCATCTACGACGACTGCGACGAAGCCGCTACGTTGGTGGGACCGACTGGCGAGCTGGCCATGCCCGCTGACGATCGCGGCGTAGGGCGGGAAGGTTGAAGTGCGCACTTCCTCCTTCGAAAACGAATTTGATGATGTACCTCGAAATAGCCAAGCGTGTTTCTTGAATTAGAAGTTTGTTCGAACGAAGCGCGGCCGTGAGCACGCCCAGGCGCTGAGCGCCAATGTGGTTGACAGATCAACCGTACTGGAACTTTCTCGTACAAACAGATGCAACATGCATGCAATATAAACCACCACCGAAACAACACAGTTACCTTAACTGATGATGAACAGCTTGAATAAGCGTTCGGAGCAACGGGAATTCCAGAAGCTCAAGGATCAAGACGGAATGTGATGGTGTGCGGAGGCCTCCTCGCCTCCGCCGATGAAGGAGTCCTAGTTCTCCTCGGTTGGTAAAGAAATATTATCGCGGATTGGTAGCACGCATATCTTCGAGATTGCTCGTTGGTAGCTACCATCCTTTGTTCGTACTTTAACCACTCGTACATTCCCATCTGGACCTGTTTGAATCTCCGTCACACGCGCCAGGTGCCATTTCAACGGAGGTAAATTTTCTTCTTTGAGAACAACCATAGTGCCCACACGATTGTTGTCTCTTTGGCGTGTCCACTTCGTCCTATTGTGCAGATTCGACAAATACTGCGTCGACCATTTTTTCCGCAGAACCTGTATGAATCGCTGTGCTTTTTGCCAGGCGGACAGCCGATTTCCCGGAATCTCTCCAAGATCTGGTTCCGGAATTGTCATTAAGGGTCGCTGTATTAGAAAATGTCCTGGTGTCAGAGCTTCAAAATCGTCTGGGTCGTTGCTAACGGGGGTGAGCGGTCGTGAGTGCAGAATCGCCTCAATCTGAATCAAGACTGTCTGCATTTCGTCGTACACCGAGGTATGCAAGCCAATCGTACTTTTGAAGAGTGTCTTAAACGATTTGACAGCGGATTCCCATAGCCCGCCGAAGTTAGGAGAACGTGCTGGAATGAACCGGAACTCAATTCTGTCGTCTGCCGCCTCCTTTGCGACAGTGTTCTGGAACTGTTGGTTGTGAAACAGCTTGCGAAGTTCATCCAGCTCTCGTTTTGCACCGACAAAATTCACACATTATCAGTTGTCACACATTATCAGCTCGGGTTTTCCACGTCGAGCCGAGAAGCGCTTCAACGATGCTAGGAAGGCCTGCGTCGTAAGATCCGCGGCTATCTCTAAGTGTATCGCCTTGGTAGTAAAGCAAATGTAGACTGCGACGAAACATTTTACAGGCCGGCAACGACGATGTGGATAGACCACTGAAAATGGTCCGCAGTAATCAACTCCGACTCTTCGAAACGGCGAACAGGGAGTTACTCTTTCAGCCGGGAGATCGGCCATAATCTGGTCCTGAACCTTTGGTCGAACTCGAAAACAAGCGACGCACTCGTGGATTACCTGTCGCACCAAGTTCCTGGTGTACACTGGCCAGAATTGCTCTCGCATTGCCGAAATTAACAGCTGCTGTCCTGCATGAAATAGTTTCCGATGGTAGTGAGTAACTACGATTTTCGTCAGCGGGTGATGTGGGTCGAGAATGTACGGATGCTTGCGATTCGGTGAAACTGATGCATGTCGTAACCGGCCGCCAACACACATCATGCCTTCCTTGAGAATCGGCTTTAGTGACACAATGCGCGACGAGTCCTGCACGAGGGTTCGCTTGAACAAATCAGCAAGTTCTTGTGGAAAGCTTCCTTCTTGCGCAAGTCGAACCAATGCTCGCAGTGCATCGTCGAGCTCAGACGATGTGATCGGCCCATACATTTTACAGTTGCGGTTGACAGCTTGTGCGTTGAACTGGAAACGGCGAATATAAACCGTAACGCGAACTAACTCCGACAGTGACGATCGTAGGTTGAAGATCTCACTGGGAGTGCTTGCCTGAAGGACTAACGTGGTGGTTTTCTCCTCCAAGTCAGCTGATGCAATGTCTTCTTCTCTAATCTGGCGGGGCTGAGGGCGATAGGCTTCTTCCAATAGCAACCAGCGAGGTTCATCAAACCAAACATATTGGTACTGAAGCTGTGCTGGGATCATCCCACGCGAGACTAAGTCTGCTGGATTTTCTACACCTGCGACGTGATTCCAGGTACCTTCCTTCGTCATATGCTGGATCTCGGAGACTCGATTAGCGACGAATTGCTTCCATCTTGATGGCGATGACGAAAGCCAGCACTTAACGATCATCGAATCCGTCCAAAAGAATGATCTAACGGAGATTCGGAGACTTTGTACGACCTTTTCGTACAAGTGAGCGAGCAACAGTGCTAACGACAATTCTAAGCGAGGTATGGACTGCCTTTTCTTTTTGTTCTTCAGGTTTTCAAGTGGAGCAACCCGCGATTTGGATGTCAACAGCCGTACTGTTACAGATCCAGTCACTGTAACTGTCCTAATATAAATACAGGTTCCGTAAGCTGCTTCAGAGGCGTCACAAAACCCATGTAGCTCCTCTGCTACAATGTTGCTAGATATTCCAACCCATCGCGGAACCGAGAGGTTATCCAAGCCAGCAAAGTTTCTCCGATACTCTTGCCAGTATTCTTGTAGCTCTGGCAGGAGCGGTTCATCCCAGGAACATTCCTGTTTCCATAACTCTTGGATGAATATTTTAGCTTGAATAATGATTGGCCCCACAAGATGGGTCAAACAGTCGGGAGACGTCTGAGAGCACCATTCGTTTGGTGATTACAGCCGCGGATTTCCAGGTTGGACTAGTGGATCGCAAGCTGTCGGTACTGGGTTGCCACACAAGTCCTAGCGTTTTGATAGTTGAACTAGACGAGTCTAACTCTAGGATCGACCTATCGTCCCTTAATTGCTCAGGCACGTTCTGTAGGAGCTCCTTGCTGTTGGAATTCCATTTGCGAAGTGAAAATCTTGCTGACTGTAAAAGCTCGACCAGCTGTTGAATCAACTTCTTTCCATCCTTCACGTCGTCTACACCTGAGAGCATATCGTTCACGTAGAAGTCCTGTTTGAGCACCTTAGCAGCATCTGGATGCGTTTCTTCTCCTTCCTCGGCTAAACTTCTCAGGCATTTTGTGGCCAGATATGGCGCAGACGAGGTACCGTACGTAACGGTTGTCAATTCGAAAGTACGGATTGGCTCTTAGATAGAATTTCTCCACAAGATCCATTGTAGAGGTTGATCCGTTGCCTGAACTCGGTACATCTTGGCAATGTCGACTACTATTGCAAAACGGTGGATACGGAAGCGTAACGTGCTGCTGAGGAGGTCTTCCTGAACAACCGGACCGACCATCAAGCCGTCGTTCAAAGAAATGCCCGTAGATGTTCGACAAGAGCCATCGAAAACTACTCGGAGTTTCGTGGTGGTACTGTACGGCTTTAGAACAGCATGGTGCGGTAAATAAAATGTCTTCCCTGCGGTGGTATCATCGTTGACCTCTTTCATGTGGCCGAGAGTTTGGTATTCGCGGATAAACTGGGAATACAGCGTCTTCAGGTCTGGGTTAGCTGCAAATCGTCGTTCGAGTCCCATGAACCGTTTGAGAGCAGTTGCCCTTGAATCCCCCAATTTGCTGATAACGTATTCCTTCTTTGGCAGTGCCACAACAAATCTGCCATTCTCGTCTCTTACTGTAGTCTCCTTGAAAAACTGTTCGCAGGTGGTTTCTTCGACGGAGTTGGTGCTGGTGGTTCGACAGAAACTGGTGAGCTGCTCTTCGATTTCCGCCGTCGAGCACACGTGAACCAGTGAACATGGCTCGCTATTTGTACTATTGGGAACTCTTCCCGAGACTATCCACCCAAACACCGTATTCTGCAGAGTTGGTCCTGATGGTGTAGCCTTTTGTCGCTCATCTTTCAGCAAGTCCATGTAATATTCAGCTCCAAGACCGGTCCAGGCTCGTGAAAACTGGGATCGGCTATCAACGTAGAATCAGGAAGATCTTAATCGGTAGGATTGCAACTCGTCGTTGGAAGTAACACAGTCAGCTTCGGCAGCACATGGAACTGCATCTCTTCAGTGAATCGCGAAATGATGCTAGACCTAGGACCGACCTCTGCACCAACTACTTTGGTGGAAACCAATCGAGCTGATCTAATTACTTGTACTGACAAATATGTAGGAGACTCACGGAACTGCAGCTTGCTCGCAAAACTGGCAGTTATTAGACAGTGCTGGGAACACGAGTCTAGCAGAGCTCGTGCCAGCGTCGCTCTACCAAAACGATCCTTGATTGTTACGAGAGCGGTAGACAGAAATATGTTGTGTGTAGGTGTAATGAGGAGTGCGACATAATTTTGACTTGTTGTGGGCGTGTTGGTGGCTGGAGGTGTGTTGTTTTTGCGCTGCGAGCTGGCAGTGGTGGTGTGTGTGTTGGTTCGAATTGTGTTGCTTAGCCTTTGGCGGTCGCGATTGCTCGTCTTGTGTCGGAGGTTTCGGCTGCGAGTGTGGAACGGAGGATCTGGATGGTCCATGCAGCATGGAATGGTGCTTCTGTTGACAATGACGGCAGAGCCCTCTCTCGCAGGAATTTGCGTAATGTCCTGGACGCAGACAGTTTTGACACAGTCTGTGTTTAGCGACAGCCTCGACACGATCTGGAACGTTCATCCGTTGAAATGCAGAACACTGGAAAGCAGGATGCCACAATTCACTGCAAAATGCGCATCTGTATGAAGTTTTCACCACTGTGTGACAGACAGCTGGTTTCGAGAAACGATGATCGACGAAGTTGGATTTAGCAGGAGCCACTGACTGGAGTACATCACAATGATTGCGCAAGAAGCCGAGCATAGCAGTATACGTGGGTACATCTTTTGAATTGTGATGAGTTTCCCACTGCCGCAGCGTGGCGGAATCTAGTTTAGAACACAACATGTATGCGAGAATGGTGCTCCACTCGGAGGTGTTTTGCCCAATCTTGTCCAGCATCTGAAGGTTTTTCTCAAACTCGCTAATGAGACTGTTGAGTTTTTCATAGCTCTCTCTCTCTCTTGAGCCCTTCTGTAGCGAACAGTGCGTCTAGATGTGCCTTCACAATCAACTTCTTGTTTTCATAACGATTCGCTAACATTTCCCACGCAACGTTGTAGTTTACGACTGACAAGCCCACAGAACTAATCTCCTGCAATGCATCTCCTGATAACGATGATCTCAAGTAGGTGAATCGGTCCATGTCGGTCAACTGAGCATTGTTGTGAATGAGGCTTTGAAAGGTGTCGCGAAACGTTACCCACTCGAAGATCTTACCACTGAACGACGGTAGACGGATTTCAGGTAGCTTCACTTTTGAAAATGTCGGCGTTGGGTGCACACCGAAAACATCATCTCCTGCAATTGACGAATGGGGACCTCTTTGTGATGGTGGCGTTGGTGGGGGTAGGAAATGTGATAGCAAAGTCACAAGCGCGGCCTTCAGTGCGTAGAATCGATCACGAAATTCCTGCATAATACGATCATTTTCATCGTCCATATGTTCCAACGCCTCCTGCTTCAAGTCTGGGTCAAATTTAGCATGTTTCTGGACCTCAACATCTTCCAGCAGCAATTCAAGCTTACTCCGAACCACAAGAAAAACCTTGAAATCATCCTCAAGTCCATGCAGCCGAAGGTTGACTTGCCCGCTATCAGCCTCCTGGTCGTATTTCTGAAGAAAATGTTGCACGCTGTCGAAAGCCTTCACTATCTGGTGTTCCCGCTTACGAAGAGATCTAAGTTCTGCCATTTTGAATCACTGCACTTGGCCTGCACTCACCACACCGTTCACAAAATTCAAACCGTTTAATTGAAACAGACACTGCAGTCTTTAAAAATAAGTTGACTGATCGACTCGACGTTCCACACTACTAATTCGCGAAACCGAAAATTGACAGAAAAGCCAAACTGCAACAGAGGGAAACAAGACGGGAGGAAAGCAACAGGCGAAAAATCCAGCGGAACTTTCGAGACCAACTTTTATCATGGACACACTTGCCAAAAACAAAATGCTCGCATAATCTTAATAATTTATTTTCCAGCCAACACAACATAACATGCGCCACATGCAAATGCGCAACCACACAAATATCATGCGCTATACTCCCTTTAATTCCGCTCGGAATCCCCGTCCGGGATAAATGTGCCGTTGCACGATGACCGTCTAAATGTTGTCGCCGCTGATTAGCTGCTGGAGAAACGCGCGCTCCGATCCGCGATGGCGCCGAAGTCTTCTCACGATGGCATCAACTGGCGTCGAAACTGGTGATGCTATTCTTCGCGCACTATCACCAGCCACTAACAAATATCCTTTGCATAGGGGTCAATGCCCGCTTGTAAAGTTCACTGACCGCACTTCAATCACGGAGATTGTCCACCGTTTTTAAACTGTCTTTTAGAAAGTGTCCGAGAACCACTTCACTGGATCTAAATCCGGCTCGAAGGACCAATGTTCGCGCGCGCAAGTCTGGATTCTTCGGACACTTCTAAACACTTTCAATTTTATGAACGAAAAAATACACTTTATTGCGCGAACTAAAAAACGTATTTTTTGCGGAACGAAAGAACGTGTTGATCACGCGACGGTTTATTTGATCTGATATATACATGGTACAGCTGACCGGCTATCGTGAGAAGTACGAATAAAAAGGCTGGTCCAGGTTATAACTCAAATTGATGTCAAAATAAATCAAGTGATAACAGTTTCGGTTGAAACCTGGCTCAGTTTCGAGATCAAACAAAAACACAATCGTGCTAGGGCATACGAGTCCGGCGCATTGTAGCGATCACGTGTATCAGAAGTCAAAATAACTTCCAAATTCAGTAACCCAAGCTCCCTGTTGCAAATATGTGTTCACTTCCTCTATTCCGTAGGAGGAAGAATGAACACTAGGCGGCTAAAACGTACTATCCGCTCGCGCACGCACGTTTTTCTCTTTCCCAATCTGTCTCACGATTGCACAAACTAGAGCAAGTGGTTGAGTTTCGGTCGCCGAACGGACCTCGTTGTCGTTGTCTTATCAACCGCTCGACCAGTAAAAACTATGTGAACGCAAGTGAGGGTATTGGCGCGTAATGGTAGGATGCAAATGTTTCGAGAGGGAATGAGATAGCGATTCAGAATCAATTGTCCAAGAAGTTCGTTTTTCGAAATACGAGTTTTACTTCGGTAAAATTACGTACTTCCGGGTATCTAGAATCAAAAATCGTTTATCTGAGGGTTTTATGAATAGCTTCTCATCCTTTTCAATCTAGACCGTGAAAGGGGTTAGAGTGCATGTTGTTTGAATTTTTCCCGCAGTGTGTCGAAGGTGTTGCGTCAAGTCAAGTAGTAGGAAGTGCGGAAATTTCGTGTGCGTTAGCTGAAAATTAAAAAAGCCGTGCGACGGCTTTTATTCTACCGTTTAGATTGGCACTATTCATCGGCCCGCCACACCGCCCTTCGCCCACCGACGCGCTCTAGACCCACGCGCTAGTTTGGAAGATTCTGCCGCTACAACCAAATAAGACAGAAGTGCGACGGTTTTACATCGTTTGCTCAACTGAGCTGCACGTCACGACCATCCGGTGTGTACGTAATTTGTTGCTGGCAGCGTGTCCGGCGTACCGACAGTGCCAGCAGTTATCTAATCCCGTACGCAGGAAGACATCCGGAGATCCTTAATCGCCGCCTGCGCAGATTCATCACCGCCGGTGTAGATACATCGCCGCCACCGCATCGCCGCATCGGGACAGTTTTCGCAGTAGTGCGAAAGTGAGTGGGCAAGCAACGAAAAAGACTGTAAGTACACCTACCACAAAATCCATGCGCATGGTGAAAGTTTAGCCGATACACGCACCCGGCAAATAAAAGTTCGGCAACATTATGGCACGTTAGCCCGGTAGGAAATAGCGATCGCTCCCCCGCACACAGTAGGGAACGAAAATAATATAGGCAACACCGTAGAAAAATCCTAGGTTAAGTTTTTGAAAATGCCAGTTACTTAAATAAATTAGTCATGTTAATTGTTCTTCCGGTAAATAATGTTTTAGTGTTAATGTCGTCATGTTAGCCAAGTTCCCATAGAGATTACGAATTTGAAGAGGTATCTCATGTTTCGCGTCGTTATAGTTTTGTAGTTTTTTGGTGATATTTACTCCAAGTTGGGCTACTTGGGAATCTTAGCCCCACCACTCGAATCTCTTGTACGGTTTATTGTTTGGTTTTTGAGGTATTGTTCCAGTGATGAGACAATACGAGTGGTGTTCTTAGGTATTTTGGGATAGGAAAGCGAACTTCTTTGGGTTAATTCGTGGGTAATTTGATGCATGAAACTGAGTACCTCTCGATTCAGTTGCGTCTGCTAGGTCGTTCCTCCAAACCTTCACTATATCGACCCGCCCTGAGGCTGGGTTTCTGGTCGGGCAACCCTAAAGCACGACAAGTGGTCCTCGAAAGAGGTGGCGCTTAAGCCATTTGTTCGGAAAGGTGGGACGATTGGGCAGATTGAATCCGTAGCAACGTCGTGCGCGCTACATTTTGGCGCCCAACGTGGGGCCACGTTATTGGTAAATTTCTGGGAGTTAAAATTTTTCTGGAGTAGATTTTCGTTTAGGTAAATGATACGGTTCAAGATTTTTCTTTCTTTTGCGAATTCAAATGCTAGACTATATTACTGTATATATAAAAGTTTATTCTTCATCGGTTTTTCCTACCGCTATTTTTAAATTTATGGTACAGTTCGGATACTTGAGTGTTGTGAAAGTCTTAGTTATAGTTTGTGTTTAGTTGTTCGGATATTTTGTGTTACAGTGTTTTTAGTTTATGGGAAGTTCTAACGTCCATTATGGAAAACAAATTTCCCAATGCATATCACCTGACAAATGATGAGGTGGATTACGAATTGGTAATTCGGGGTAGGATAGCGGAGACTAAATGGGGTCTGGAGGCCAAATGTCAAATTTTGGGGAAACTGTTTCGAAACGATGCCCGAAAGAAACGCGAATATTCTTCCCCAAACACAATTTACGAAGAATACGACTATACTAGGGTGAAAGTGGACTTTTTCGGGAGGAAGTTGGATCGATGTCATGATGAAAGGGTTGTTTCTCGCCTCAAGCATTACTCGATGAGAGTAGCTAGAAGCAAAACACCCGATGAAGCGTCGGTAAGGATGCGAAATGAGCTGACTAACTTCATTCGCTCAATATTAGACAGGTCTAATGGGAAACGGGGTCCAGTTGGGCAGAGTAGGGACGCGTTTCTAGAAAACCGCAAAGGGCCATTACACAACGCTTATGCAGTTTTCGACAGGCCAAAGTGCGAAGAATGGAAAGGTAGGAACGATTCACAGTCAGAACCTTTGTTTTCCAGATCGCTTAGTCGGTCCGCAGAAGAGTTTCCTCTCCAACTTAGTCCGGAGCAGGCATTGTTAGACCGAATATCTGAGCTAGAAAAAGAGATCGCAGCAGTCAATGAAACCAATCAGCAGAAATCGAACACCTCTTACGAGTATGACACGGACGATACTCTAGTCGATAAGCCCTTCTATGGAGAAAGTACATTAACCGAATCGAAACACAGTAGTTGGGGTAAAACTTCCGAAAGGGACGGGTTGACCAATCGTTGGTTTGAAGATCATGGTAGGGATAGCCGATCGTACGAGATTGCGGACGATGAACAGCGTTTACAATGTAATGAGATTGTCCATCTCCATCTTTTTACGAGAGCTCGTGCGAGACGAATCATGAAGTGGGATATTCGGGATCGTCGTATTTTGAGGCCAGTGAATCAGATCGCACCCTGAATAAGTACGACGATAACCGGGAGTCGTGTAGGTTTTTGAACATTGACCGAATCGAGCCGATTCACTTGGATACAGTGCCAAATGGGGAAGGCAGTACTTATGAGCATAGTCCCGCTGATGAACTATGTGAAACTTGTTCGACTGATGGTTCTACAAAGTTTGGTGGACAGGAAATTTGTTCGCG
Organism: Topomyia yanbarensis; assembly: GCF_030247195.1. Lineage (NCBI taxonomy): Eukaryota > Metazoa > Arthropoda > Insecta > Diptera > Culicidae > Topomyia > Topomyia yanbarensis. The sequence continues at coordinate 98,263,423 of NC_080670.1, read as the reverse complement.
TATCGTTTTGGATGGTAAAGCGGATGTCCTGCTAGAATCTGAGGTCAAGGATAGCCTGAACGTCGATATTACTGGGGCACGAGACTGTTTGACATTACAAGTCAGTCCGGTAGAAAGTATAAGTGAAACGGTTGAACGGTTGTCTGTACGGTCGACTGATGAAATCGTCGAACCGCGAAGGACGTTACTAGAGACGACGAAGATCGACCGAGATTTTGGGACACAGGACAGAGTTCCATCGATAGTTATGATCGAGTCGTGTCCAATACGACGACGAAAGGTTTTGGTCTCAGACGGTCGTGCATTCTGCCGCCTTCGAGATTCACTCGCTACTGAAGATGCTCAGTCGAGAGACCAGAAGACATTCTACAAAAAGTCTGGCAATGCTAATTATGTCATCAACCCTGGGAAAGAAAGGACTCCTGTGAACAATTTGGAGCAATCGGGCAAAGGAAAAGTTTATGTTTCTGCGTTAGCACTTAAATCCGTGCTGATTAATGCAAAAAGGGTTAAGGGAGCACATTGCCACGACATTTGGGATTTGAGTGGTAAGCGGCCTACGATACTAAACTTTAAATACCGCAGAAAACTCAACCCACCCAATTCCTCCCTCTCTCCCACTTAAGAGAATTAAAACAATTCGAGCTATGTATCTCTCATTTGTTGAGTAGAGACAATTGCACCATGATGCGAAAGCTCTGGTTGCGGAAAATACTGTTCCACCGTTTGTAAGGCTCTGCACTGTTCTTAGCACAGCTGCAGCCCCCACAACAACTTTAATTTACTGGGGGATCCTTGCGAAAGCTCAAGAGGCCTTACAAATCTGGTTGGAAACAGTTAATTTGATTTCGGGAAATAAGCTTCGTTCCCCCTCACTAGTTACTACTGCACGTATAGCTATCCCCTCGACCAGAAGTCAGAGAGAGTTCACGGCGCAAGCCTGAACGATGATCTACCAAACCAGAAACTCCGAGCCAAAGTGGCGTTGAAGAGGAGTACCTGTAATGGGAAACACATCGCGAGTCCAAGACTGGGGATGCTTGGATGATGACCGTGCAAGACTCGGAGGACTTTCCTGTGTAAGGTCGATGACGAGCAAACCCGAGTGAATCGAGCTGGCGGTATTAACTAGGAAGAGGGAAAGTTACGTATTTTCTTAAGGAAATTCAAGAGGGAAAGTATTTGAACAGGTTGGCCTGCCTGTCGAGAGAGAAGTCGTGGACCTTTCCTCAGGACCAGAACGAAAGAATAAGATGAATAGGGTGTTGTGCTACACACAAGAACCCACCCTCCCCCGAAATTTAATTTTTTTTTAAATAATTCCCTTTCGGCGTCAATGATGTTAGTTTTTTTACAACTACATCGAGTCTTACGTCTAAGTTAGTACCTAACACTAATATTTATTGAAGATTTTTTCCTGCTACTTATAGCTATAATCTGGTAGTAATGGAGTAATTAATTTTTGTTCTATGTTATTTATTTTCATGTTTATACCTTTGTTATTTATATGCATGCTATTTATTTATTTATTCGTAAATTATTATGAAATATTTATTTATTGATATTTATTTCATATTATTTATTTGTTCGTTTATTTAGGATATTTATTTATTTCGTTATTATTTATATATTGTTGGTTATTTATTTATGCGTTCTGGAGTTATAAGGTTTATGTTGGGAATATTATGGGATGAATTTTTAATGCAAATTCTGCCAGTCACTGGAGTCATCCCTGGGTAAGATGGAAAATTTTTTTGGGGTTGTCACTGTCCGGTTGCTCCTAAAAAGTAAACCTACCATTAGATTCTGTTCAAAAAACTTACCTTCAATCGGAATCCAACTTTCCTTCTCGAAGTCCGCTGGTTTCTTCAAAACCAGTTTCCGTATGGTATATTCCTGTGGGGTGGGTTGGCCGTCGACAACCGTCCATCTCCATAGAAGCTACCTAGTAAATGATAATAAAACTAATTGAGTTACCTATTTTTCGTAGTCCACCGTTTGCAGAACAGTTTTCCTCCACAAATTACCTGAAAATTTAACAAAAAAAAAACACTTCGCCCAAACGCAACCTAAATTCGATCACTATTTACTTTTTGTTTTGACGTTTCTTATCCTGACCGTATTGGTGGTTCAATGTGTGCGTGATAAGAGTGAAAATTTTGGAGCTTTCATAGGGTTGCCAACTTTTTACCTACACTTTCGTTAAGTTTTGTGTGGCCGAAATATTTCGGCGTTAGAAACATGATGTAAAGTGGGATTAGGGTAATGTAGGGTATGTTGTTTCAGTGTGTGTGATCATGTGGTCGGAAACATTCCGTCGTTGAAAACGCAGCTGAAATGAGGTGATGAAGTTTCTTGGGGAATTATTTTGGCAGATTTCTCACTGGCCGATGCATTTCGGCGTTAGAGTTGCTGCTAGGGGTACAGATATGAGGTTATTGCGTTTTGTCGTTTCGAGATTTTTTGACCAAGAAATATTTTGAGGTTTTCTCGGAAGACAAAACTGTGCGGTAAATTAGATGTAGGGATACCTTTCCATTGAATTGGAGTAGTCCCGAAATCTGATGAGCCTGTTATTGTGTAATATGGAGTTATGCGTTTTGTCCATTTGAGAGTGTTGACCGAAGAATTTATTGGGGTTCTCTCAAAGGCAAAACAGTGCGGTGAGTTTAACTTAGGGATACCTTTCCATTAGATTGGAGTAGTCCCGAGGTTGAATGAACCTGTTATTTGAGGTTTCGTTATGTGTGTCATTGAGGTTTAATGTTTGTATTGTATGGGGTTAAGCTTGATCTTGAATTGAGAAATTTTAGATTCAATGCTATTTTGGGTATTTTGTATGTGTTTGATGTTTGAACCGCCAACAAGGAAACGAAAGAGATGTCAGACCCACTCAGTATTTCTGTACGATTTATGAACCGATCATTTGTAAATATTTGTATATAGTAATCTTAAGTTACTATATGGTGATTGCTTGTAATGTGTAAGTCTTTAATGTGTTATTTTGCTTCTTCTTTACAGTTTACCGTTACGAAAATTTGGTTTTACTCCTTCAACCAAATTTTCGTAAAATAAGCTGGGGTGTTATGTAGCGATCACGTGTATCAGAAGTCAAAATAACTTCCAAATTCAGTAACCCAAGTTCCCTGTTGCAAATATGTGTTCACTTCCTCTATTCCGTAGGAGGAAGAATGAACACTAGGCGGCTAAAACGTACTATCCGCTCGCGCACGCACGTTTTTCTCTTTCCCAATCTGTCTCACGATTGCACAAACTAGAGCAAGTGGTTGAGTTTCGGTCGCCGAACGGACCTCGTTGTCGTTGTCTTATCAACCGCCCGACCAGTAAAAACTATGTGAACGCAAGTGAGGGTATTGGCGCGTAATGGTAGGATGCAAATGTTTCGAGAGGGAATGAGATAGCGATTCAGAATCAATTGTCCAAGAAGTTCGTTTTTCGAAATACGAGTTTTACTTCGGTAAAATTACGTACTTCCGGGTATCTAGAACCAAAAATCGTTTATCTGAGGGTTTTATGAATAGCTTCTCATCCTTTTCAATCTAGACCGTGAAAGGGGTTAGAGTGCGTGTTGTTTGAATTTTTCCCGCAGTGTGTCGAAGGTGTTGCGTCAAGTCAAGTAGTAGGAAGTGCGGAAATTTCGTGTGCGTTAGCTGAAAATTAAAAAGCCGTGCGACGGCTTTTATTCTATCGTTTAGATTGGCACTATTCATCGGCCCGCCACACCGCCCTTCGCCCACCGACGCGCTCTAGACCCACGCGCTAGTTTGGAAGATTCTGCCGCTACAACCAAATAAGGCAGAAGTGCGACGGTTTTACATCGTTTGCTCAACTGAGCTGCACGTCACGACCATCCGGTGTGTACGTAATTTGTTGCTGGCAGCGTGTCCGGCGTACCGACAGTGCCAGCAGTTATCTAATCCCGTACGCAGGAAGACATCCGGAGATCCTTAATCGCCGCCTGCGCAGATTCATCACCGCCGGTGTAGATACATCGCCGCCACCGCATCGCCGCATCGGGACAGTTTTCGCAGTAGTGCGAAAGTGAGTGGGCAAGCAACGAAAAAGACTGTAAGTACACCTACCACAAAATCCATGCGCATGGTGAAAGTTTAGCCGATACACGCACCCGGCAAACAAAAGTTCGGCAACATTATGGCACGTTAGCCCGGTAGGAAATAGCGATCGCTCCCCCGCACACAGTAGGGAACGAAAATAATATAGGCAACACCGTAGAAAAATCCTAGGTTAAGTTTTTGAAAATGCCAGTTACTTAAATAAATTAGTCATGTTAATTGTTCTTCCGGTAAATAATGTTTTAGTGTTAATGTCGTCATGTTAGCCAAGTTCCCATAGAGATTACGAATTTGAAGAGGTATCTCATGTTTCGCGTCGTTATAGTTTTGTAGTTTTTTGGTGATATTTACTCCAAGTTGGGCTACTTGGGAATCTTAGCCCCACCACTCGAATCTCTTGTACGGTTTATTGTTTGGTTTTTGAGGTATTGTTCCAGTGATGAGACAATACGAGTGGTGTTCTTAGGTATTTTGGGATAGGAAAGCGAACTTCTTTGGGTTAATTCGTGGGTAATTTGATGCATGAAACTGAGTACCTCTCGATTCAGTTGCGTCTGCTAGGTCGTTCCTCCAAACCTTCACTATATCGACCTGCCCTGAGGCTGGGTTTCTGGTCGGGCAACCCTAAAGCACGACAAGTGGTCCTCGAAAGAGGTGGCGCTTAAGCCATTTGTTCGGAAAGGTGGGACGATTGGGCAGATTGAATCCGTAGCAACGTCGTGCGCGCTACAGCATAAAGTTCATACCTTTTTGTGTGCATGAAATTAGGTGTGAATAAACAGATAGAAAGGGAATCATATGTATCAACTAATAACAATATAATTAAATATAATAGATAAATCGAAATTTTAAAAACAGTTTACCAAACGAAATTTTCACTGAAATGCTGTTAAGTTTATTAAGTTTCTTGGAACTAATAATTGGAATGTGGATTGCGTGAAATTTAGTAACAAGGATCACCGTTCTGGCGGAGTAACTATTGGTGTTTGTTTCAAGCAACGTTCACAAAAATAGATATGGCTAGTAACTGGGTCTATAACCATTCGTGTATGCGCTTACAGTTGTATTATCTATAGCATTGCAGTTATTGATATTAGTCTGAAAGGATTCCGCTGGAGCAGTGCTGCCAGGGACATTTTCAGTTAGCAGTGAAAATGAAATTTGTAGATATTTTCGTTATATTGCATTATTATTGAAAACTGATAAAAAACACATAAATGTAGACTATCTTTGTCTATCTTTCCTGTGCTATAGGCTATTGAACAATTGGGCAGGCCATAGCACTCTGATAGAAGCATCACTCTTGATAATCAGAGGTTTTTAGTGTTTCTTGATACAAACAAATAAAAAAAAAGTTTAGCATGAAAGGTTTCGAGTGATCGGTGTGAATGAATTTGTTTATAGACATCATTCAAAAACCGGGGATGGAAAACGTGTGCAACTTTCGTAGCCATATATTTTTTCAATCATAATAACTGGCCAACAACATTTCGATCCGCCTCAAAATCACAGTATTTTCAAATCGATTGGAATTTCTGAATCGGACAAGATCAGTTGAGTTTGAATCTAATATTAATAGTAGACTCCATGTTATATAATACTTTCCGAGAAAATTGGTTAAATCTCACGATATAAAGATACTTTCCGAAGATTCAAATTTGAAAAATGTTACATGGTTAATTTTACGAAGATGCGAATTTTAATCCAGGTCGCAATTCTATGATTGTGAGTATTGTGTGAATTATATTAGAATTTAAACTAAACTGTTCTCATTAGGGTCAGACCCAAAAGAATGTGAAAAGCCTTCAGACAGCACAGAAAAGCTGTTAGGAAAACTTGAAGTCTCAAACCGAATTACATCTTTGAGTTTATATAAAAAATTGTATGTTTAATAATGTTCTTGTGAGGTGTCAGATGGAAGAAGTGATGACAATTCTGTAAAAGCTTAGCTATCTGCTCAGAATGGTGTTCATTGCGATAACTGGGGCACTTACGACACAGAAATGCGTAGAACTGAAGAACTTATAAATACTATCAATTTGGACAGTCTTCGGCTATCTTTTCCAAGCAACTGGATTTTTGCAAAGATTCTAGGGGAACTCTATTGTGCTTCGGAAAGTAAACGTTAAGTAGTAGCTTATTACTGAAAGAGAAGCACATACCACAGAGAACAGACGTCCATCTTTAGCGTTCAACTTGTGTAAAAATCACTAACGTTGTCGAAGCTAATTGGGATATCTCCACCCGGTGCGTTACTGTCGTCATGTTTTTAGTGACCGAGTGCGATAGATTGAAAATCGAATTGTAATGCCTGAAGTTATTTAGGTATGAAGAAAACCATTTTTGTTGTAAAAATCACTTTCAATTGTCCAAACAAAAGGTTCTTTTGAAAATTTTCTCCAGAAATAGTCTTGTTATCCAGTGTAGCGCATTCCTCTGTATTTGACTCCTAAAGTGCACAGACTCTGGGTCTTACTATAAAAATTGATTCCGTCAGACACTAGTTACACTGTTACCAATTATATTATACATAAATAATACATTTCTATGCATTGTAATCAACAAAATTTAACACGTATAGCATAAAATATAGTTAACCCTTAAGAGCATGTTCAGGAGCGTTTTATTTTATATAGGAGTTTCAAAGTAGAACTGGAACTGAAACATTCATATCACCAGCAGAGCGTTTTGTTTTATTATTTCGAACAGTTTTGTTTCAAAATTTAAAACTGTTATACGACGCCGTTCTATGCTGATTTTAAAGCACGTTTAGAACTGTGTTTTAAATACATGCAAAGTTTTCAGCACAGACACTTATAACCGATAGACTGGGGAAAAATAAATTTGAATGCAGTAATACTGAAGGCATGGCGAGACATGAATTTTAAACTGAATAGAACACCCGCTAAAACTGCTGCTGGGGACAAAACGTTCCAGCTTTAAAATTTTCAGTTTTATTTTATAGAACTGTCGAAATTATAAATCTAAAAATGAAACACTCCTGAACATGCTCTAAATGCATAACGCTGTTTTTAAACAATATTACGCAAAACATCACAGGAAAGTATTGAAATTATGAAACAATTTTCACAAAAGTTAAAAAAAATTATTTGCGCCTTTGAGGGTAATATGACTCCCATGTTTGGAAATAAAGTAAAATGTGATATCAATTGATACAAAAAATATCTATTGCACATTTTTAAAAGACCTATTATGTACAACAATAATGTTGCCAAAAACGGAACCCATTTGTTGCCAAAATCTGAGTGTACCGAAAAGGGAGCATGCACAAATCGGAATGTGCCAAAAACGGAATCTTACTGTACTATCATTGAACAGCCATCAAGAAAGATAAAAAAACACATATCGTCAATACTTCCTCCATTCCATTACACGTTGAAAAACCTTGTCAATACACTCCAGTATTGACAAAACAACTGAACGTGTAAGGACCGCTAATATGGAACACAAACAAGATCAAACATTATTTACTAGTATATATGATGATTGACAGCAGGAAAAACAAAAAGCACGACAAAAAGCATAAGCAATCAAAACATCGGGAAAACAATATTTAGAACAGATGGATAAATCGTCGTACCCGGAACATCACGCTCCAAATCCATTATTGACCGCTCATCATTCCGAATTAGACCCACATGACATCACTGTGAACAGCCTAGTGAAAGAAACCGATTCCACGCACCCCGGCTTGGCCACAAAGTCAACTTACTGTTCTATCATACTACAAATTATGCAAAACATCAAACTGTCTTGAAAATAAAAACTCCAAAGTCTGTTAATGATTAGCGCCTCTTAAGCGTTCAATAATCCATTGTGGTATAACATATAAAAATATTATAATATATAAAAATATTGAACGCGTAAAGTCCTATGTGGAATATGAACGATATACAAAGGGACAATCTGCTCGCTTAGCAAATTACAAACACGCACATGCACTCCACTGACACTACACCACTCCATCGATACAAAACATCGCGGCAGCGTCAATGCAAACTATCGCAAGCACCGCTCCCGCTCGCATGCGGTGGGAATTGAACCGATTTTCGATTTAGGCGAACATAGATCGCGATCCAAATTTTTGAGGAAGAATCGCATTGCCGAACGGATCCGATCATCATTGTTCGGATACAATTCCGAACATGCATCGGAAAGAACCTAAATCGCAGCCATCCAAGGTGATCGTAAGAGTGAAAAAATACGAACATGTGAGATACCATATTCACTTGGCTTTGGCCGATCGGACACTCATAAACAAGAAAAACAGAATAAAGCATTGGAGGTAGGTGAGTGCGCATGAGCCTTGAGTGAGCGTAAAACGATGCGATTCTTCCTATCCTTGTTCACATTATATTTAACGTATGGTAGACAACCCTATTTTCATATTTTTTCAGTGCACCATATAAATAACACCTTTTGTACATTATATTTAAGTAATTAAATGGTAAGGTCTTCCTTTAAAAACCGCGACACGTATAAACGATCTAAATAGTCAATGGACAAACATGGATTCACGCTTGAAGTCTGATAGAAAACCCATCTATGACCGCATACCACATCCAAACCGTTATAAATTTCGATTCCGTCAATGAAATATTTTCAAACTTGCAGGGGATATACTTGATTACTATATCTTTCGAATGCCATGTACTAAATAAGTAGACAAAAAAAACTTTGTTTGTAGAGATAGGACCAAACCCGTGGGTGTTTGCTGGTAGCCTTATGAAACGTGTCATAAAACTTCAAATTGCAATTTCTCTCGAATCCCTCGATGGATCATTTTGAAATTCACTGAGAAGATGCTTGGATACTGTGGATCGAATGCCGTATGACAAATTTATGGTCATTTTTTTGTTAATAACGGTTTTAGGAACACCGTGGAATATTACATGTTCAGTACGATTTGCACATACACACAACGGATCGACAGCCACGATCTTGAGATACTATGTGATACTGAAACATCGCTTGAAACCAGCGGCGGATCATGGAGAAAGATCCGGGAGATCCAGGTCCTGCCGAAAATTTTCAACTTGTTAAGAAATTTTAAACTAGTTTTAATTTTAAAGTAGCACTCCCCCCCCCCGGCCCCTCACTGCATACTCGCTCCGGGCCGGTATGATTGACGATTTTTAGAGTGATTGCATAACCTTTCTATATGAGAAAGGCAAAAATGTACCAAAGTCGAAAAAAGTCAATTTTTGTCAAACATCTCAATGTTTCATGCATTTTAAAATCATTTGGCATCAAAAATACATATTTGATTTTGAAAATTTTTCATTTCACTTTATATGGGAATTTGCTGTGTGTTTGCACTCTTCAACTCGTAACTCCGGAACCAGAAGTCCAATCAATAAAAAAAATTCAATAGCAACCGATGGGAAGGTTGTACCTTTCATTTGAGACTAACTTTGTGCAAATCGGTTTAGCCATCTCTGAGAAACAGAGGTCACATTTTTTCCACATACACACATACATACACACAGACATTTTACGATCTCGACGAACTGAGTCGATTGGCATACGACACTCGGCCCTCCAGGTCGGGATTAGATTGACGAATTTTAGAGTGAATGAGAAAGGCAAAAACATTTTTAGCAAATGTTGAAAGTTATGCATTTTTTTGGTGAGCAGTTCTATGTTTCATAGACATTAAATCAATTTTAACTTCGCTTACTATTAAATAAAGACCCTTATTACAGTACACCTCTACAAAAGCGAGCTCAATTTGAAAAGAAATTTGAGGATTATGATTGAACTCTGGAATTTTGTATTGGAATGTTTTCAGGCAGGATTTTGAAATCTAGTCAGCATCAATAAATTTTCAACTTCAATCCAATATTTTTTTTGGGTGGAGTGGGGGGGGGGGGGTTGTATGGTGTTAAACTCCAAAACATTCTCTTGGCTACGGCGTTGCTTGGAGTTATTTATTTCGCTTTTTTCGATATGTTTCAGATCGATCCGATGGTTATAAGTTAGAAAAATTGCAGTCAGAAGGTTCGCACAAATAAACATTTTTACACTGATAAGTTATCAAGTTCCTTCCAGACAACTTGGAAGTGTTCGGTGATTATTTCTAGCGGTTGTAGATAGAAAAATGAAATACAAAATTCGTTTTACTGTATCGATTTTGTTGGCTACTTTCGGCAAATTTGAGACTAAGAGAAACGAAAGCAATGAAATTGAAAGACGGATAGGTATTCTAGAGCGAAGCAGTTATAAACTTAGAACGGAAAACTAGAACTAGGCAGGCTCATATGGGCATGATCGAAAGGAAATGTGAAGAATTCTTTGCCTTCTGCAGAGTAGGAGTTGGCCGTTGCACCCAAGTCTACCGCATGGTCTATGGTAGAACATAACTCATCATCATGTTTTACCGCCGACGCCGGCAAAAGCACAATATCAAAAGAAAAGGCATATTGCCTCCATTAAATTCTCCGAAGATACTATTGACCTAAAATAAGCCGTTTTGGCGTTAATAATAGATTACATGTTTTTGATCATATTTCTGGAAATGGGAAATAAAAAACTTTCGTCCGCATTTAAGGCGAAAGGTTACAGGATCGGCTGCGGCACTTTCTCGAATTTTTAAAACTTTTACGTAAAAGATATCAACAATCCCTCTCGTGTAAAGTTGCGCAAGGAATTAAGCTATTTTTTGGTATAACTAAAATTTTAAAATGTTGATGGTTACTCACGGCTAGCATTTTCCAGTTCGAACCAAAATATCTCCGATATTTTATTCAAAAGTACCCCATATTATTGCATAGGATTGTAGCCTGTTTTGTGTAGAATTTTTCGTTCGCTTACATTATATAGCTACAATGCTTCGTTTACGAGTTATTCATATTTTAGTAAAGTTGATGAAATACCCATATTTGCAGCCGCATTTCTACCAAATGCCGTATGTCCATTCTAACTTCAGTGAAAATGAATACAAAGCGCACGCGCATGCAAGATGTCGGTTTTATGCCAGACCGGACTAAGCGATATTACATTGATACAGAGCAAAACGTGTACAAAGATTGAATCTTTGCATTCTTTACGGTATTATCCGCAATGGAATCATTTCATAATTCATGCTAATGATAATATTTTTCAAATCTGGCGCAAATGAAATGTAGCTGAAGAAGAAATTTTTGATTCAATCCTATCATTTTCTCTTCTTTTGAGATTTTGCTACTTAGTCCGGTCTGACTTTACACCGATCATAGCACAATGGTGAAACAGGTAAGAAATCACAAATCAATAGTAATTCTTCAAAAGGGCTAATGAGACTTGTGTAAACAAACTTATTTCGCTCATTATTCCGCTACCGAGTTGAATTTCATGAAAAATACACATGAATCAACATCTTTATCCTTGGTAGAATCAATTTCAAATGTTTTCTGTGTTGAAATGATAACAAATTAGGAGAACTTAGCAAAACAAAAGTTTGTTTACAAATCTTATTAGCCCTATTCAAATGTTGATATGGAAATATCGGTTAGCCGCATGCTACCGCATGGTTGCAGCCACGTGTTTCCCCATTGATGATTTCTATAGTCTGACTGTTGGTTTGAATATTTCATTCTTTCCGATATGTTATTATAGTTACTAAACTGCCTGGGCGTTCAATAATAAGGGATGCCGTTGAGGTGGAGCTTCCATACTGCATTGTCAGTAGCTTTTCGCAAGTTCTTGAGAGGTGAAAATTTGGTTACCCTCCCACTAATGAAGAATAAATAGACGATAAACTGCTTGCCGGGGAAATAAACGCACAATTCAAATGTTTATATTTACCAGGCTGCTGATGTCAGCTTGTGAGAATTATAGGTGATTTTCCGTAAATGTTTGGGAGCAAAATTCTTCATTCTATGTTTGAATGAAGAACTTTTCTCCCAAACCTTTACACAAAATCACATTTTGGAGAGCATAATTCAGCATAGTATGCATATGTATCATTAGTCGATTGTTCGATCTAGTAAAAGCTTCTGCTAAATCGAGAGAGATTTTGAAAATGGCTGTAGTTTTTAAATGTCCGTGTTTGTTTTTGCAGATGTACGTTTCCCTACGTTCTTATTGCTGGTTTGAACCTTTCGAATACAAATTCGTTCAGTTTACTCTTCATATAAAATAATGAGGGAGTAGTACACTGCCCATAAAAGCATAAGAGTCCCATAATGAAAAATAGCAAGCCGAGAAAAACGCTGCTCAAAATTTACATTTTCATTGAGCCTTATGGGATGGGACAACCATGTTTGGTATTTTTTCGATATTTTCTAAACAAATCTGGTTATCCTATATGTGCATTGTGATTCAGTGGTGATACAGAA
>NC_080670.1:97577165-97619665 GCF_030247195.1 Topomyia yanbarensis | reverse complement strand
GCCAAAATGACGTCTTCGAATTTGACTAAAGGGATACTGTTTTCGTTACGACAGGGCTCATTTCGCAGTGTTGGCATCATGAACAGTGCAAGTTGCCTAATAAAATAATTTGAATTCGTCAATTCTGTATCGTAAATATTTAACCCTTAAATTCGCAATGTTGTTTTACAACAACATCCTGAAAATCTTCAAAAAATTATCGCATTGACGTCATATAACTGTGAGACAATTTTCATAAAATTCTAAAAAAATGATTTGCGCCTTTATGGGTTAATACTAGGGGCAGATCACTCTAAGAGTGTATAACAAATTTTCATCAAATTGAAAAAAATGCATTTAATTTCCATTTTTGCATCAGCTTTGCAGAAAAGTTTGTTTAACAAACGTCCTACGCTGATCCACTTTGTTCGACGTTTTCTTAAATGTAGGGCTAGTTTTTCTGTAGGGTTTTGACGTCTTACACGCAACGCAAACAACATTGCACGCAACGCAAAAACATTGCACGCAACGCAAAATACATTATGGATTTCTATTTTGATGGAAATAAATGCATTTAATTTCGCTGATTTTTAAAAATGCATCACAAGTGATCTGCCCCTAGGGTTAATATATTAAATAACGCTGAATATTTGAATAAAGACTCGACATATCAATCATTTGTTTACCATTTATATATTAGTTTCCTTCCGATCGAATACCTGTCGATAGAATTCATATCAAGCAAAATCTTTTCGAACATTTGTATTTGTATGTGAGTTTGTGACGTTAGCCTGTTAGCGTATTTGTAATCTTTAAATTTACTATTCTCGATTAAAATGATTAGAATGTCACTGATCTATGTATAAAAAGAAAACAAAATATAAAGATGTCGAGTCATTATCTAGTGATTCTACGTTTTTATGTAAATCTACTTAATAAAAAGTGTGTAGTCTGCAACAAGTCGTTCACATGGCAAGATGGCCGAAGGGTGAGTCGAATAGATTTGTGAATGTTAGTTTTGTTCTTGCGGTCTGATATGATATTATGCTGGCCAGATTTGCTAGAAACATATAGCATTCGATATGGCGAAATGTTTGTTAACCCTTTCATGCCCAACTTTTTTCTAGTGCATGAAGGGTTTCAAAACTATTTTTGCTTGAAAACGGTGGGGTCAAGATACACAAAAAGCCAATTTTCATAAAGATAGGTGCTTCCATAGCAGTGCTAGACGCTGGTCAATTTTTACCTTCTAATACTCAATAGAATTCTCCTAGTATACTTACAATAGTCCAATTACGTGGAAAACGTAGCCAACGACAGTCTAAATTGATAAGTTTTATCAGTTTTCAATAATATTGCACCATAACGAATATATATGAAAAAATAATTTTCCGTCGTCAACGTAAACTGTCCGTGGCAGCACTGCTCCATCGGAATCCAATCAGACTAATTGCAACAGCTTCAGTTCTAGAGCTGATCCTTGCAGCTGTTAGTACTCAAATTAAAGACAATAATCACATTAATGAGCCTTACTTGTTTTTGTGAGCAAATCTCGCCTCAATCAAAAGTTATAGCTTTTTAAAAACGTTGTTGTCCACAAACAACATGAGCATGAATGGGTCAATGAAACGGACATTGTGTTAATACATATCCAAATATGAAAAAGAAATTGGCTGCACTGCCAACATCGCTAACCGCATATAGTCAACTGTCATCAATTATTCAGCAGGGTACGAAAAAATAAAAAATAATAAGACAGTTGTCTCGTCTTAGGCCGCTTACAGAGTGGCGGCGAGAAGCTGAGCTGGCGCTGGAACTGACATTAGAATGCGAGATGCGAGAAACCTGCTTGCTGCAAACCAAATGGGTGATGTCAGAGTGAAAGCCGAGCGGATCGGCGCCGACTGCCCGCTTTCACTCTGACAGGCTCCATTCAATATGCTGCAAGCAGGTTTCTCGCATCTCGCACTCTAATGTCAGTACCAGCCCAGCTCAGCTTCTCGCCGCCACTCTGTAAGCACCCTTAGATTTTTCTGTCTATTATGTCGTTTTTGCTTGAAGCGAAACTGAGTCAGTTTCTAACCCCAACTGCTGTCAAAATGTATGACCTGACAGTGGTTCGAGTTAGAACCTGACTCAGTTTCAGGGTCAAACGAAAACGCCATTAGATTATTAACGAAAACGAATGCTAATGCCACGGTTGCCAAAAGGAATCGGTAGTAGAGATGCATTCTAAAATAAGATTTAAATGCACAATTTAATAATTTTTCGTTGAACTAACGTTTTACATTTCTTATAAACGAAATGTATAGAATTCGCTCAAACTTTCAAGATTTTTTCCGAGGCCCGGAGGGCCGAATCTTATAAAACAATCGACTCAGCTCGACGATTTGGGACAATGTGCGTATGTAACGGACAAACCCTCATTCGTGTTTCTCAGCAATGGCTGAACCGATCTTATCCAAACCAATTTTAAATGAAAGACCTATCAAACAGTGAGAACGTTATTAATTTGTTTTCGATTCTGATGTTTAGTTTCCAAGATATGCATGTCTGAAGGTGTAAAAATGGCGTTTTTTGCAGTTTTTTTTAAATTGCCTGCCGAAATTGACAACATTGATTAACACTATTTTTGACAGCTTATACGAATAGCTTTCGAACAAGCTATAAATGGTTGAAATCGGACTATTATCAAAAGAGATATTAAATGCATTAAACATTAAATGAAGACGAAAGATTTTTATCATTTCCCACTGCCAGAAATATGACCTAAAACATGTAATCTATTATTAACTCCAAAACAACTTATTTTAGGTCAATAGTATCTTCGAAAAATTTAATGGAGGCAATATGCCCTTTCTTTTGGTATTATAATTTTACTGATTAATCCCCCTATGAGTGAGATATTTTCACAAATTTTCTTGGAAGTGATCCTATCGAAAAGATGCCTTCAGCAAATTTGTAGCTCTTACTTTTGTGAATAACTTTACTGAAGACTTCAAATATCTATTTTGAATACTTTAAAAGTTATGGATTGTTGTTTGTGGATTACTCTTTGTCGCCTATTTATTGTTCAATATAGTAATAATCAATTTAAATAAGCCCAACAATATTTCGATAAAACGAATTTTGTATTTCATTTTTCTATCTACAACCGCTAAAAATAATCACCGAACACTTCCAAGTTGTCTGGAAGGAACTTGATAACTTATCAGTACAAAAATGTTCATTTGTGCGAACCTTCTGACTGCAATCAAATTCCTGCCTGAAAACATTCCAATAGAAAATTCCAGAGTTCAATCATAATCTTCAGATTTCTTTCAAATTGAGCTCGCTTTTGTAGAGATGTACTGTAATAAGGGTCTTTGTTTAATAGGAAGCGAAGTTAAAATTGATTTAATGTCTATGAAACATAGAACTGCTCACCAAAAAAATGCATAACTTTCAACATTTGCTAAAAATGTTTTTGCCTTTCTCATTCAATCTAAAATTCGTCAATCTAATCCCGACCCGGAGGGCCAAGGAGGGACAATCGACTCAGTTCGTCGAGATCGGAAAATGTCTGTGTGTGTATGTATGTGTATGTGGAAAAAAATGTGACCTCTGTTTCTCAGAGATGGTTGGATCGATTTGCATAAAGGTAGTCTCAAATGAAAGGTACAACCTTCCCATCGGCTGCAATTGAATTTTTTATTGATTGGACTTCCGGTTCCGGAGTTACGAGTTGAAGAGTGCAATCACACAGCAAATTCCCATATAAACTGAAATGAAAAATTTTCAAAATCAAATTTGTATTTTTGATGCCAAATGACTTTAAAATGCATGAAACATTGAGAATTGATGTAAACTCGAAAAAAATAATGTTTGACAAAAATTGACTTTTTTGGACTTTGGTACATTTTTGCCTTTCTCATATAGAAAGGTTGTGCAATCACTCTAAAAATCGTCAATTATACCCGCCCGGAGGGAGTATGCAGTGAGGGGTTTCTACTTTAAAATTAAAACTAGTTTAAAATTTCTTAAAAAGTTGAAAATTTTCGGCCGGACCCGGACCTCCCGGATCTTTCTCCATGATCCGCCGCTGGTTTCAAGCGATGTTTCAGTATCACATAGTATCTCAAGATCGTGGCAGTCGATCCATTGTATGCATGTGCAAATCGTACTGAACATGTAATATTCATTTTCACCATTGTATTGAACATGTAGTCTGGACAAATGAGAAAAGCACAATTGCACCACTAGGTGGATTAAAACAGGTTTTTATTTTGGAAATACGTCAAGTTGAGACGAAAACGTAATATGATTAATAACGAGAATAACACTTTCCGAATGTAGAGAGAAATTTATGAAAAATGACGATTTCCATTCGACTCTAGCAGGTCCTAATCGATTTTGATGAGCATTTGATTTTTGTTAAATGATCAATTATATGGTCAAATGTTCAAAAACAGTAATTTAAGGTCAAGGTAGCATCATTTTGAAACCGCCAATTTCGGAGGTTTAGTATCTTTGATGAGTATTACAAACGTTAAACACCGCTTCATTTGATAAAATAATTTTGACGGTATATCGTCCAAGAAGTATTTATGGTGAAATTTCTCAGGTTAATATTCATGACTACAATAGAGTCTCAACAAATTCGCTAAAGACACGAACTCTGTTATTATTTTCTGAAAGAAATAATTCTGCATAATTTTAAAACTTCAAAAATTACGGTTTCGGAATTATGCCGTTTGGACAGGAAGATCGATTTTCACCAAACCCTCACCAAACCGAATTTCTGGCTACGCCGCTGACTTCAAGTAAGTAGAAACAAATTTGTTCTAGACTCGTTCCCAAAAAACTTCTTCGAATGCTGAATATCTATTATAATACTTTGAAACCCCGATTTTATCAGCCAAATATGAACATATGTTTGATGGGCTCTAGCAGACGAACAAGACTGAATTCGAGTAAATCCTTTCTTGAGCATGTTTTCCTTATCATGAAGATGGAAATATGCAAAAATAAAAAGTTCATCATTATCAGAAATAGTTATCAGACTACATCAAGGGACGGGAAGATTATTTTAACAGCTTCAGTTTATTATAAAGAAAAAAAATTGCCCGATTTAGTCAATGGCCCCATTTTGTCAGACTAAAATGAACCATGAGACTGATAAAAATGGATCTTTATTGTATGTATTATTCACTGTGTTTCACATTAATAAGTACATTTCATTTTTTGGGATATTTTTATTGCATCGAACTACAACAATTTTTAAGTAGTTTTCAAGGGGTTATTTTATAGACTTCTTCCAAAATTTGGCGAACCTATTCCAATTCGTATACCAATTAATTGGTGTACTTAAGGGTTTATATGTTGCAGATAGATAAAATACTGAAATTTTCAGCTTTTTTCCTACACAATATTACGAATGCTTATTAAACAATTTTTCCTAATAAGTTTGTGAAAATTATAAACTATTTGAAATGTTTTAAGTTTTTGTAATTCAACCGTGATTTTTTAATAAATAGTGACCGTCGCTTCACAACGCAGTTTATTTTTCATGGCTTGCGGTGAGCACAGTCTCTGGAATTACTGAACTGAAAATTATGGAATAGAAGTTAATTTTTAGCATTCTTTACCACGGTGTTCCTAAAACCGTTATTAACTAAAAAAATGACCATAAATTTGGCATACGGCATTCGAAAGATACAGTATCCAAGCATCTTCTCAGTGAATTTCAAAATGATCCATCGAGGGATTCGAGAGATATGGCGGTTTGAAGTTTTAAGATACGTTTCATAAGGCTACCAGCAAACACCCACGGGTTTGGTCCAATCTCTATAAACAAAAAAAATATTTGTCTACTTATTTAGTACATGGCATTCGAAAGATATAGTAATCAAGTATATCCTTTGCAAGTTTGAAAATATTTCATTGACGGAATCGAAAGTTATAACGGTTTGGATGTGGTATGCGGTCATAGATGGGTTTTCTACCAGACTTCAAGCGCGAATCCATGTTTGTCCATTGACTATTAAGATCGTTTATACGCGTCGCGGTTTTTAAAGGAAAACCTTGCGATTTAATTACATAAATATAATGTACAAATGGTGTTATTTATATGGTGCACTGAAAAATATGAAAATAGGGTTGTCTACCAAACGTTAAATATAATGTGTAATTTAAAAAAAAATAAATGAAAGTTGGAATGTACTTCAAAAGGCCATATCTCAATGGTATGTTGACTGATTCTAATTATTTTTTCATTATTGAACAGGTAGACGTTTCATCGTTAATTTTCATCAAGAAGAATATAAAATAGAGGTGGCTACTTCAAACAATAGACAACTTAATTATCCTCAACTATATGTATTATCACTATTTAGTAAATATCTTTATATTCAAAACGACGACCTATCAATTTCTATACATTACTTGAATGCAACGAACGCAAACTATAAATCATGGAAAAATAAAACCATAAATTCAATACATATATTCAAAAATATGAAGGTATTTGCTGATTCAGATCAATTTATGTTATGATACGGTTTTTGTTGGAAATTTTGTATAATTGTGATTCGCTGGTTGGGTTGACAGATGTTAAAACTGGGGGATGTTATTAGTAGGGGGATCAAAGAGGATGTTATTAGTACAAGTTCTCATATCTCTAACTATTGTCAGTTTTATTGTCGAATTGAATTTAACATGAGAATTTGACATTCAGATGTCGACAATGGACCAACTAGCGGAGGTACAACTAAAAAGCGGCTCCTGTTAAAAATTGAGCGACCAGCGAATCACGACTGTGTTAGTTTTAACATTTCATATATCCATAATTTGTAGTAACCAGCAATTGCAATCAACTAGTATATAAAAATTGATAGGCCGCTATTTTTAATACAAAAATAATCACTAAATAATTATAATACATATAGTTGAGACCAATTATATTGTCTATTTATTTACGTAAACAACTCTATTTTATTTTCTTCTTAATGAAAATTAACGATGAAACGTCTACTTGTTCAATAATGAAAAAATAATTAGAATCAGTCAACATACCATTGAGATATGGCCTTTTGAAGTAACCATTCCAACTTACATCTATTTTTTTAAATTTACACATTATATTTAACGTTTGGTAGACAACCCTATTTTCATATTTTTTCAGTGCACCATATAAATAACACCATTTGTACATTATATTTATGTAATTAAATCGCAAGGGTTTCCTTTAAAAATCGCGACACGTATAAACGATCTAAATAGTCAATGGACAAACATGGATTCACGCTTGAAGTCTGGTAGAAAACCCATCTATGACCGCATACCACATCCAAACCGTTATAACTTTCGATTCCGTCAATGAAATATTTTCAAACTTGCAAGGGATATACTTGATTACTATATCTTTCGAATGCCATGTACTAAAAAAGTAGATAAATATTTTTTTGTTTATAGAGATTGGACCAAACCCGTGGGTGTTTGCTGGTAGCCTTATGAAACGTGTCATAAAACTTCAAATCGCCATATCTCTCGAATCCCTCGATGGAGCATTTTGAAATTCACTGAGAAGATGCTTGGATACTGTATCTTTCGAATGCCGTATGCCAAATTTATGGTCATTTTTTTAGTTAATAACGGTTTTAGGAACACCGTGTTACAGATTTAACTCGCCGCGCAGATGGCTGGGAGCATTGTGCACCCAGTACATTAACGCAAGTGACGGAAGGTTATCGAAAAGTTTCGTGAAAATGAAAATTCCAGTAATGGTGATGATTTTCCCAAACGGTTCGCTTTCGAGAGGTTTTTATTTGTTCTTTGGCATTATGATTAGCGATAATAATTCAAATCAAGGATACTACTGGGAAGTACCTTTAGAAAAATTCGATGTCGAAGTAAAATTTGGAACTATGTACGCATGCACTTCAGAGATAGCGTGATATCAGGAGCTGCGATTTCATTTCAACGCTTTTTTGTGAAAAGGGCGATACTTACAAATGTAATCATAAGACTTTTTTCATACATGCGAATGAGGGCTTTGAAACGCAACAAATTAACCTAAAAATTTGGATTCTACGATATTGCTTTCTTAAACTACAGCAAAAAATACAACGGGCGAAACTGTACTTTTGTTTGTTTATTTAAAGTTTGCCCTCCACGCTCCATGCAAACAAACATACTTTTTTTGATGGCAGTTTAGAGGCGAAACTGTTTTTGACGTAGAACTACGTCTTTGTTTTCGATATAGGGGTGCACGTTGCAAATTCTACAAAAATGGTATGTAACGAAAAGTGGTCCAATTTTAAACGCATATAATTCAGCCATCTCACGATAAATTTTCAAATTTTTTGCGCATATCGCCCCGAAATACTTCTAAGAATGGATTCCAATTGATAAACCCAAAGATTTTTGATATTATGGCATTAAAAATTTAAATAATGAACAACCTAGTCAAAATATCGCGCATTTACACACATAAGATAGCGCTTCCCTAGTCCAGCACGACAGATTTGTGTACCTAGCGCGCTACGCTTCTATGAATGACGTCATCATCGACTATTTAAACGGACGGATTTCGCCAGACCAGCTCAGTTACCTGTTGAACAGCTGGCGAAGCAGATCACTGCGCTGTGTGTTTTCACAGCCAGTGTAGCTGATTTGGAAGTCCGTTACACTGCCTGTGGTGGTACGCTATGCTATCTTTTGTGTTGTGCTCGTTCCCAGCACACTTTAAGGACATTATACATGCGAGCCACAACATAGCTCCTACGCCACACACACCCCTCTCCCCTGCCTAGCCATGTATCTGACATGAGCAAATATAAAAATACGTTTTTCAACACACTAACCTTGCTGGTGTGCCACGAAACTACTACTTAAGGAAGCTAGAATATTTTCCTATGCAATCAATCCGAGTTTTTGACGGAATGCCATCTGTAGCTCCTGTTTTGTGCGAAAATATAACCCCTCTTCACTTGGGGTTCCTTTCGAAACACTCTTTTTCTCGTTTTCATTGCACTTTTTCAAATGCACTTTTTTCACACACCACTGCAAAAACACTCGCGAAAATTTAATCGTTTACTAACAAAACTTCAAATTTTCTGCCAATGTACAGATGACCAAAGGAAAATGTTCGGAAACTCTCATTCGTGCGTTTGAATTTTCACTTCAGATTTCAGTTTTTCCTAATGTAAACAAGCGAGTCGGTGCCTAGCAACGTGGCTTCCACATATCTTCACCTTAATGTATAATTATTCCTACACAAAATCCATATCAACATTTGAATAGGGCTAATAAGATTTGTAAACAAACTTTTGTTTTGCTGATTTATCTTAATTTGTTATAATTTCAACACAGAAGAAATTTGAAATTGATTCTACCAAGGGTAAAGATGTTGATTCATATGTATCTTTCATGAAATTCAACTCGACAGCGGAATAATGAACAATTCATTGATTCATTTCCCCATCACGTCATTCATTCCCACTTAGCCTATAGTAATTTGATTCTACTAATAGGTACATACTACCAAGTCTATTTATGAATGAATACACTGTCACTTGAAAAACCGTTGCAAAAACGCATCTTGTCCATATATAAATTTTTCTCGATTCTTGTATATTTATAGTTTCGCTATATTTGTATGCGTACTTTAGGAAAGTTACAATAATGGCAAAATATAACTAGAATGCTTGGTCTATACATGAAATGTGATTATATTGCCTAAAATTTGATTTTTCTTCACTGGTCCGGGTTTTTTACCACACACAATCGAAAAGTTTTTACAAGCTAATCTTATGCTATAAAGATTTAGTTCCAGATATTAGTTCAGTCACAGTTTTCTGTCTTCTTTCTTCAGATCTTCTTAAATAAGTTTAATCGGATTCGATCACCTACTACAAATGAAATGACCTGATAACCAAGAAGGTTTGGTTAAATATGTAATATTCGATGTTGATTGGTTGTGATTAAACCATACGTAAGAAATATATTTGATTTATTGCCAACTGTCAAAATCCACTTTGAATGGAAATTCCGGACAAACCGTTACATGCCAATCGCAGATGTTGGTAGTTAACGAAAGAGAAAAGTTTTCTCTTTCATAAACTGTTGTGAACTGTCCTAAGCTAGTAACGGTTTGTCCGGAATTTCCATTAAAATTGGATTTTGACAGTTGGCTTTTAGGCCGTAATCATATGTTTGTCGAGAAATGTACTAAGAAAATAACTATTTTACATTAAGTAGTATAGTCCTACGCCATGTACTAAAAAAGTAGATAAATATTTTTTTGTTTATAGAGATTGGACCAAACCCGTGGGTGTTTGCTGGTAGCCTTATGAAACGTGTCATAAAACTTCAAATCGCCATATCTCTCGAATCCCTCGATGGAGCATTTTGAAATTCACTGAGAAGATGCTTGGATACTGTATCTTTCGAATGCCGTATGCCAAATTTATGGTCATTTTTTTAGTTAATAACGGTTTTAGGAACACCGTGTTACAGATTTAACTCGCCGCGCAGATGGCTGGGAGCATTGTGCACCCAGTACATTAACGCAAGTGACGGAAGGTTATCGAAAAGTTTCGTGAAAATGAAAATTCCAGTAATGGTGATGATTTTCCCAAACGGTTCGCTTTCGAGAGGTTTTTATTTGTTCTTTGGCATTATGATTAGCGATAATAATTCAAATCAAGGATACTACTGGGAAGTACCTTTAGAAAAATTCGATGTCGAAGTAAAATTTGGAACTATGTACGCATGCACTTCAGAGATAGCGTGATATCAGGAGCTGCGATTTCATTTCAACGCTTTTTTGTGAAAAGGGCGATACTTACAAATGTAATCATAAGACTTTTTTCATACATGCGAATGAGGGCTTTGAAACGCAACAAATTAACCTAAAAATTTGGATTCTACGATATTGCTTTCTTAAACTACAGCAAAAAATACAACGGGCGAAACTGTACTTTTGTTTGTTTATTTAAAGTTTGCCCTCCACGCTCCATGCAAACAAACATACTTTTTTTGATGGCAGTTTAGAGGCGAAACTGTTTTTGACGTAGAACTACGTCTTTGTTTTCGATATAGGGGTGCACGTTGCAAATTCTACAAAAATGGTATGTAACGAAAAGTGGTCCAATTTTAAACGCATATAATTCAGCCATCTCACGATAAACTTTCAAATTTTTTGCGCATATCGCCCCGAAATACTTCTAAGAATGGATTCCAATTGATAAACCCAAAGATTTTTGATATTATGGCATTAAAAATTTAAATAATGAACAACCTAGTCAAAATATCGCGCATTTACACACATAAGATAGCGCTTCCCTAGTCCAGCACGACAGATTTGTGTACCTAGCGCGCTACGCTTCTATGAATGACGTCATCATCGACTATTTAAACGGACGGATTTCGCCAGACCAGCTCAGTTACCTGTTGAACAGCTGGCGAAGCAGATCACTGCGCTGTGTGTTTTCACAGCCAGTGTAGCTGATTTGGAAGTCCGTTACACTGCCTGTGGTGGTACGCTATGCTATCTTTTGTGTTGTGCTCGTTCCCAGCACACTTTAAGGACATTATACATGCGAGCCACAACATAGCTCCTACGCCACACACACCCCTCTCCCCTGCCTAGCCATGTATCTGACATGAGCAAATATAAAAATACGTTTTTCAACACACTAACCTTGCTGGTGTGCCACGAAACTACTACTTAAGGAAGCTAGAATATTTTCCTATGCAATCAATCCGAGTTTTTGACGGAATGCCATCTGTAGCTCCTGTTTTGTGCGAAAATATAACCCCTCTTCACTTGGGGTTCCTTTCGAAACACTCTTTTTCTCGTTTTCATTGCACTTTTTCAAATGCACTTTTTTCACACACCACTGCAAAAACACTCGCGAAAATTTAATCGTTTACTAACAAAACTTCAAATTTTCTGCCAATGTACAGATGACCAAAGGAAAATGTTCGGAAACTCTCATTCGTGCGTTTGAATTTTCACTTCAGATTTCAGTTTTTCCTAATGTAAACAAGCGAGTCGGTGCCTAGCAACGTGGCTTCCACATATCTTCACCTTAATGTATAATTATTCCTACACAAAATCCATATCAACATTTGAATAGGGCTAATAAGATTTGTAAACAAACTTTTGTTTTGCTGATTTATCTTAATTTGTTATAATTTCAACACAGAAGAAATTTGAAATTGATTCTACCAAGGGTAAAGATGTTGATTCATATGTATCTTTCATGAAATTCAACTCGACAGCGGAATAATGAACAATTCATTGATTCATTTCCCCATCACGTCATTCATTCCCACTTAGCCTATAGTAATTTGATTCTACTAATAGGTACATACTACCAAGTCTATTTATGAATGAATACACTGTCACTTGAAAAACCGTTGCAAAAACGCATCTTGTCCATATATAAATTTTTCTCGATTCTTGTATATTTATAGTTTCGCTATATTTGTATGCGTACTTTAGGAAAGTTACAATAATGGCAAAATATAACTAGAATGCTTGGTCTATACATGAAATGTGATTATATTGCCTAAAATTTGATTTTTCTTCACTGGTCCGGGTTTTTTACCACACACAATCGAAAAGTTTTTACAAGCTAATCTTATGCTATAAAGATTTAGTTCCAGATATTAGTTCAGTCACAGTTTTCTGTCTTCTTTCTTCAGATCTTCTTAAATAAGTTTAAT
Organism: Topomyia yanbarensis; assembly: GCF_030247195.1. Classification (NCBI taxonomy): domain Eukaryota; kingdom Metazoa; phylum Arthropoda; class Insecta; order Diptera; family Culicidae; genus Topomyia; species Topomyia yanbarensis. The sequence goes on along the minus strand of NC_080670.1, from coordinate 97,606,972 downwards.
CGGATTCGATCACCTACTACAAATGAAATGACCTGATAACCAAGAAGGTTTGGTTAAATATGTAATATTCGATGTTGATTGGTTGTGATTAAACCATACGTAAGAAATATATTTGATTTATTGCCAACTGTCAAAATCCACTTTGAATGGAAATTCCGGACAAACCGTTACATGCCAATCGCAGATGTTGGTAGTTAACGAAAGAGAAAAGTTTTCTCTTTCATAAACTGTTGTGAACTGTCCTAAGCTAGTAACGGTTTGTCCGGAATTTCCATTAAAATTGGATTTTGACAGTTGGCTTTTAGGCCGTAATCATATGTTTGTCGAGAAATGTACTAAGAAAATAACTATTTTACATTAAGTAGTATAGTCCTACGTCTACAGCTCGTGCAACCCCATAGGGCTGTCCCTTGCAGTTTTTTGTATTTTTTAGGATTATCAAGCTGATATCGGTGGTGTAAAACGGTAGTTATTGTAAAAATTGTTTGTTGTTGTTACGCGTTAGTTGTGTGTTTTTTCGCTCCAGGCTTAAGATTATTTTAGCTATGTTTAAATGCGTATATTAACCAGAAAGTTTGTTCAACCGTCCTCGCTCTTAATGTCGAATTGATAGAAGTTCTTAGTTTTGTGATTAGAGGCGAGAGAAGCTAAAAAACCACGAAAATATTACCACTGAATTGTGCTATCCGTGCATTGAATTGTGCTGCCATTGCTCGTCAGATCGTTTTGCTAGTCGTTTAGAGCACAAAATGGAATGCAAGAAGTGTTGTTTGCCCATCGACGCCAATACAGATTTGTATACAGTATGTGAGGGAAGATGTGCAAAACGGTTCCATGCTACGTGCGTGGAGCTCGCAGAGGACCAAATTAATGCATTCTCCAATAATGTCATCTGGCTTTGTGACGACTGTGTGTGTATATTTTTCAAAATACGCGATTCAATGCAACTACCTGAAAACCCGCAAGCCACTGTTGAGCACGAAATTACGTCTATGAAGCAGCAGATCAACGAAATTTTAAGTACGCTTTCATCGCTTGTTCCGGATAAAGCTGTTGGAAAAAGTCATTCGACCCCCGTTTCAACACCCGTACTACATAGTAACGAAAGATCGAGTGTAAGCCAAATAGATGAAACCGAAACTGCAGAACCGCCACTCGCTCGATCAGCAACAGAAAAAGATGAAAAATTTGCACTTTATTTGTCCAACGTCGATAGCAAAGTTTCTGAAGATAAGATTTCGATAATGGTATCCCATTCTCTCGGCATCAACTGTACCAGTGATATAGAAACGATCAAACTGGTACCCAGATGGAAGAACTGCAACACGCTTGATTACGCATCGTTCAAAGTCGTTTTGGTTGATAGATGGAAAACTAAAGCGTTGCAAGCATCATCGTGTCCTCGTGGTCTAAAGTTCAGAGAATTTGTTCGTCGTGAAACATGGAAACCCGAGCAAGCTTATGTAACTGGAATGTGATAGAATGCTCATGTGATGATATTTGTTGTAATTAGATAATGTTGTTAATATTTTTAAATGAACGATATTTTTAATTGTTTGTGATGAAATATGATGTTAATTGTTTTCTAAGCTAAGTTTTCAATAAGACCCAGAAGGTCAATTGAAATATAATAAATAAAAAAATAAAGAAAAGACGTAAGGGCGATACTTCAATGCTGATAGGTGGGACCGAAAAAGTAAGCAATCGCCAAAGGGGCAATACTATCATTCTGTCAATTTCAATAGCAAAAAATTAAAGGGTTGTGTACAGGACACGACCACGGTGACACTAAAAATGTAGCTTTTTTCAAGAGCGTGCAAATGAATTTTATCTATCACAATCGACTCACGTTCTTGTTCACTCGCCTGTTTTCATATGTTACAATTTGCTATATACCCTCCCCATCAAAACATAATTTATTGAAGGTCTTTTAACGGTAATCTATTAATTAATCAAGTAACTTTGGATTGGCATTATTTGGCTGATCCATCTAGTAAAAATAGGCTGGTCTGTCCAGAAAATATATTCAAAAAAAAAGTTCCATATTGAGAGCTGTGATGAGGAAGCCCACGCCCGCCAACGGAAATATACAGATTCTCCATGAAATATAAAATTTCATTTTCCATTTAAATTTTCAATAATGTACTAATGAACTTAAGTAAACAATCTTAAGTTTAAGTATTTCTTGATCGATTAGTGGTGGAAAAAATGAAATTATTTGATAAATTACATTGTTATGCAACGTTCGCACTACCAGTTAAAACGGGTTTTATGCTATCTTGGTGACATTTTTCTTGTTGCTAATTATTAAAACGTGTTATAACTCTGTAGTGTAAACATTGTATTATTAAACCAATTCTGCAGCGTTTTATGTTATATAGGTGTTTTATGTGGTAATAGGACTGACATAATTATATCTTCTGTACAGCGGTTTGTTTCATAATTTAAAACAGATTTATTTTAAAATTTAAATTAGTATACCCAACCGTTCTATTTGTTGTATACTTTAAAACTCAATTAGAACTGTGTTTTAAATACATAGGGTAAGACAGATATTCTGACTGGATAAACTGGGAAAACAATTTTAAGTCCAGTAAAGCTTAAGACATGGCTTGAATTTGAATCGAAAAAGAACATCCGCTTCAACTGCTGCTGGGACGGTAAGTTCTGTTTTAAAATTTTCCGTTGTGTGCAGTACGAAACAAAAGTGTTTGAAATTAGAAAACAAAAAGTTCTGCTGGGAATGTGATTGTTTCCGATGCAATTACACTCAGATTTTTCACGCAGGGGATACAGGCCGTGTAAATGAAAACCGCGTAAATTTAAAAAAAAAACGCGTTAATGAAAACCGCGTAAATTTCAAAATCCGCGTAAAAAACCTGAGTGTACTTTCCTATATAAAATACTACGCTGCTGAATAGTGCATTAACTACAGAAGCATGTTGTCAGATGCCTTACTCATAAAAAACATATAACCGAAATATGAAACATGAAAACCAATAGGCTCTTTATCCTACGCAGCTACAAAGCGCCGTAAACATGGATTAACAAGTTACAACGCACACGCATGCATAAATATAAATATATTTTTTTCAAACGCAACACTCTTAAGCAGCTCACACCGTATTGAATTAAATCCAAACCACCCCGCCCACCCACTTTGCAAATCGTTCTGTGACACCGTGCTGGTACCCGAAAAATCCGCACACGGCCACCGCTGCCGAAAATGCATAGCGTCTACCGCTTAGTGTAGTGCCTAGACACTGCAGCCATGATCTTACCCGTTCGACATAAGAACAAAAACTGATTCAAACGGGTACGCGTCACCTCTATTTATAAACTAACCGTATATGGTTTAGTCACTTAGGTGCGAGTGTGTGCGAATGCCAACGTTGCCGAAAATCGATAGCGCTTATTGCATCGCCCGGAGAAGATGTTGCTCGTGTGGGATAAGAGCAACAACTGATTTAAACGGACATGCGTTGCTTCTATTTATGACTTTTCGTGTGTGATTGAGCCGCTAACCTACCCTCTAATGACGGCTGTGTCTGAGAAATCTGCCTCACGAATGGTAATTTTCCCATTTTTCGTGAACTTTTTAATTTTACCAATTTTTAAAAGTCTGCTTTTATTGGGGAGATATTAAATTATTACCAATATTTAAGTTAGGTGTTTCTGAATCGGTTGATGTATGAATGATTAAAATCCATCAAGTAATATCGGAGTTATAAGCGTGCAAACTTTACATAGTTTCGTTACATGGGAGATAGTTTAGATTTTAGAATGACACCTAGCCCCAGATAGTGGAGTAAGACATTTTTAAGGTCAAAACAAATTTTAATTTAATAATTTCAAATACTTAATGAAGTTTTGGGTTTCAATCACTGAATCATGCAATCTAGGATGTAAAAACCTGTTTTAATCCACCTAGCGGTGCAATTGTGCCTTTCTCATTTCTCTAAACTATGGCACGGAGGCTTTTTATGTTCAACATAATTGTGGAAATGTCCATTACATTCTTAGTACACTTTGCACTTATACACAATGGCATGCCAGCCACGAACTTGATGAGCTACGTGTCGACGGTGAAACACTTGAAACAAAAAAATATCATACTCCATTAGCCTAATCAGCATTAGATCAATGTTATCTGCTTGCTAACTCATTTTGTCATGCGGGGCTGGGTATGTGAAGAGGGCGAAAGTCCCATGAACGAACGACTCCCCAGCTTAAATTATTATGCTTTGTGATACAGTGGTGGTTTAAAGATGACGGGGTTGAAAGGGAGGGGTATGAGGGCTGGATTGGGTGGTGGTCTGAGGGGTGATTTAAGGACATTTTTAAAGGAGGGGCGCGAACAGTAGAGGGGGGGGGGTGTAACCCCTCTCCGTAAACCATCAACTACGCCTCTGTTAAAATCCAGAAACCCTAAACGAGTCGAAAAAAAAATTTGGCCGGGATTAGGTGGACGTTTTTCAGAGTGATTGCATAACCTTTCTATATGAGAAAGGCAAAAATGTGCCAAAATCCAAAAAAGTGAATCGTAGTCAAATTTTTTTTTCGAGTTTGCATCAAATCTCGACGTTTCATGCACCTTGAACACATTTAGCATCAAAAATAAAAATTCTAATTTTAATTTTTCCTATAGTTTATATGAGAAATTTCTGTGTGGCCGTACTCTGAAACCCGTAATTCCGGAACCAGAATTCCGATCGATCCAAAATTCAATAGCAGCCGATGGGAAGGTTGCACCTTTCATTTGAGACTAAGTTTGGGCAAATCGGTCCAGCCATCTCTGAGAAAAATGAGTGACATTATTTGACACATACGCACATACATACACACACACACATACACACACACATACACACACACATACACACACACATACATACATACACACACACATACAGACTTTTTCCGATCTCGACGAACTGAGTCGAATGGGATATGACACCCGGCCCTCCGGGCCGGGATTAGGTTGACGTTTTTCAGAGTGATTGCATAACCTTTCTATATGAGAAAGGCAAAAATGTGCCAAAATCCAAAAAAGTGAATCGTAGTCAAATTTTTTTTTCGAGTTTGCATCAAATCTCGACGTTTCATGCACCTTGAACACATTTAGCATCAAAAATAAAAATTCTAATTTTAATTTTTCCTATAGTTTATATGAGAAATTTCTGTGTGGCCGTACTCTGAAACCCGTAATTCCGGAACCAGAATTCCGATCGATCCAAAATTCAATAGCAGCCGATGGGAAGGTTGCACCTTTCATTTGAGACTAAGTTTGGGCAAATCGGTCCAGCCATCTCTGAGAAAAATGAGTGACATTATTTGACACATACGCACATACATACACACACACACATACACACACACATACACACACACATACACACACACATACATACATACACACACACATACAGACTTTTTCCGATCTCGACGAACTGAGTCGAATGGGATATGACACCCGGCCCTCCGGGCCGGGATTAGGTTGACGTTTTTCAGAGTGATTGCATAACCTTTCTATATGAGAAAGGCAAAAATGTGCCAAAATCCAAAAAAGTGAATCGTAGTCAAATTTTTTTTTCGAGTTTGCATCAAATCTCGACGTTTCATGCACCTTGAACACATTTAGCATCAAAAATAAAAATTCTATTTTTAATTTTTCCTATAGTTTATATGAGAAATTTCTGTGTGGCCGTACTCTGAAACCCGTAATTCCGGAACCAGAATTCCGATCGATCCAAAATTCAATAGCAGCCGATGGGAAGGTTGCACCTTTCATTTGAGACTAAGTTTGGGCAAATCGGTCCAGCCATCTCTGAGAAAAATGAGTGACATTATTTGACACATACGCACATACATACACACACACACACATACACACACACATACACACACACACATACACACACACATACACACACACATACATACATACACACACACATACAGACTTTTTCCGATCTCGACGAACTGATTCGAATGGGATATGACACCCGGCCCTCCGGGCCGGGATTAGGTTGACGTTTTTCAGAGTGATTGCATAACCTTTCTATATGAGAAAGGCAAAAACACAATAGTTCTTAAATAGGAAATAAAACCAAAATTTTCAAAATCTTTGAATGGTGTCACTGCTAGTATCGCCCTTTTCTAGAAAAAAGCGTTGATTTCTTAATTCTTAGTCGCGTTGGAAATTTGAGTAAAGTATAAACTTCAAATTGATTCAAAAAAAATTCGAAAATTTTTAGGAAAATTCAGTTTTTCCACCAAAATTCATTGATTGAGGAATTTAGATATTTTATTAACAGAGCATTAGCAATAATTCGTTTGTATGTCTATTTTAAGGGCCATTTTTTCGCTTTCCCATTGATTTGGTTTGAGATTTCTAGCACTGATGTTGTCCTATGTTGATTTGAGCGATTCTCTGAGTCCTGCCACTATCCCATGTAGTATGTGTTATCAAAAACATCGCGAAGCATCAAGTTCTAAATGTTTCCAAACGATATAATATCCGAAGAGAGTGATAAGAGTTATAAGAAATGTCTCATCACACTGTTAGGTGGATTAAAAGCGTTTTTGAGTTTGTAGTAGTTGTTATGTTTCCAGTTGAGTATGGTTCTATTACTTTTGAGCAAGATTCTAAGGTAACAGACCACACAATTGCGCATTGCGGTATTAAACCCATCTTGCCACAAAAGTAATAAACGGTACACGCAGAAAAAATATTGGTAAAAGAAAGAATGTTTCGCTCTTAGCAAAAAACAACCAACGCCTACTAGTAAAACCTTTAAATTAATCAAGAATAATAATCAAAATAAGTTTTTCTTTTAAACTAATGAAGAATAGTAATCACAATAAAAATTTATTTGCAAACTAATACTATGTTCACACTAAAGAGTTGAAACATGTATTAATAATTGGCAACAAGTAAAACGTCATCAAGATAGCGTTAAAACACGTTTTAACTCGCAGTGTGAACGTAGTATAAGAGCATGCGTTGGTTGTTTTTAGCTGAGAGTAAAAACTCTTATTTTTGCCAACTTTTTTTTCTGTGTGTTGAATGACGAATTTTGGTAGCTGTACATGTATGTGCATCACACAACCAATAATTTGGTCGATTTCTATTATATTAGTATCGAGTCCAGCCAACCAGAATTCTGGTGGATCTCTGCCCGAATTTAGTCTGGAATCTGCCTAATTTTGGCGGTAACCAGCCATAATTTCGGATTTTTTACTGGGTAGGTGGGATAGTGAAATAAAAATTTTAGTTTCCGGATCCGGCCTAGTTCCTTACCCGGACCAGTTTCCGAATCAGGACCTCCCGGATCCGGCCTAGTTTTCGGTCCGAACCAGTTCCCGGATCCGGACCAGTCCCTGAATCTAGCCCATGCCCTTTTCCCATTTCCAGGTCCGGACATGAACCAGATAGACTTGGTGTTTAGATCCAGACAAGACTGTGGTCCACTACGAGGTTCTATTCTCTTTCTCCGGACAAAACCAGTCTAGAGGCCGTGTGGTATCCGGCAAGTTGAAGTATTTCAACCAAGAATTATCGTAAGAGGCGACTGAAAACAGGAGTTCTCAAGTCAAGGTGATTCTCCATGCCGAGAACTAAATGGCTGGCAGGACAAAATATGCCAGTCGCGCACGGAGTGTCGTGGGTCTTACCCTTGCTGTGTTAAGCGAATCTATGACACAGTGGACGTTTGTTTCTTCGTAAATCGTGGGATTCAAATGATGGTCATGTCCCTAATACCCAGTTCGGGGTTCGCTATAGGCGATTGTAAGCCAACGTGTTTGGTATCTTCTAGTAGCTGTACAAAAAATGCTGATGATGAAATATGTAGTGCTGTAATCGAGTATGGTTCGAGTAGCACAAATTAATCTTCAGCATAAACGTACATCAACTAGGAATCTATCCCGCCTTGTGCAGGAAGGAAAAGCTTCCATAGCTTCAGTTCAAGAACCGTATTTCCATAAAGGAAACTTCTATGTTGGAAAGCTACTTAACCCCGTCTTCGTAGCTTTCAACAAAAATGGCATGACAAATCCACGTGAAATGCCTCTTGCATGTATACTTGCGAATAGTGCTATTGACGCATATTTGTGCTGTCACAGTAAACATGACTGTTGACAACATAAGCAAGAAATACGTCTATTATGCGGCATATTTGCCGCATAATGAACCATACCCTTCTGATGATTTAAAAAAGGTTGTATCATACTGTGGCAGAAATTGGTTACCTCTCATAATCGACAGTGATGCAAATGCCCACCACATAATTTGGGGAAGCTCAGACATCAATTTGAGAGGCACCGAATTAATGGAATACTTAAGTAGTACAAATTTGCACATTCTTAATGCAGGAAACCGCCCAACATTTGCACGAGCTGGCAAAGAAGAGGTGTTAGATGTAACTCTCTGCTCTGATGGTATTACGCATGAGTTGGCAAACTGGCTCGTACCAAACGAGCTAGAACTGTCGTTGTATGATCATAAGTACATCGTCTTTGATCATTTAAACGTCTCGCTAGATATCGCCACCTATCGTAATCCTAAATCTGAGCGAAGTGGTTGGAAAAGCCTCTGCACAAATGTCTCAAGTCTCGACGAGACTAGTAGATTAAATAAGTTACTTTCTAAATCGAAAGATTTTCATGTCAGTTCAATTAGAACTGCTGATGGTGAACACTCGCCTGACGAAGATGTAGTACTCAACTGTCTTTTTGACACTTTCCAGGCTGTACGGAGCCATCACTAACGACAGCCCATGAGTTCTTTTCAGAGAGTTCTGATTTTTGGGCATTTGCTCGTAGAATTGTGACAACCGAATTGATCAAATGGGCAATTGAAAGTTTTGCTCCGTATAAGTCTCCAGGAAAGGAAACATAAAACCACTACATGTGTTTCTGAAACAAGAGGCATCTTCTTGTGTATACCGTCTTAAGATTACTGGGCTCTGGAACAGTAACCCAAAAGATCGTGCAGCTAGCCATACAAGACTGTGGCCACAAATGACTACTTGGGATGAGTATACACTTGCTTCCAGTGACCTTACACTCACATGTAGTTTTCCTTTTGAAAATATCAATGTGAGAATTCCTCTTTGCGAGAAATGGCTGTCTGGCTTGAAGAATACGTAGTTTGTTATACTGACGGTTCTTTGTTGGAGGGCCGAGCCTGTGCTGGTGTCTATTGTTATCAACTGAGATACTATACCGTATTCCAAGCAGAAATCTTTGCTATTATGTGTGGCGTACAATCAGCACTTCAACAGGGAATTTTCGCTAAAAGAATCTATTTTTGCTCTGACAGTTCGGCAGATTCGAGGTCAAAAATAGTACTTGACCTTTCAATTGCTATCTACCATCTCTGGGTACCTAGTCATTTCGGTATTACTGGAAATGAATGGGCGGACAAATTGGGTGGAGCTGGCGCTGCGATTGACTTCGTAGGCCCAGAACCAGCTATACCACTGCCGATAAGTTGGATAAAGCACAAGATTCGCTTTTGGGGTGCATCCGAACATGCCAACCATTGGCGTAGCTTGTAAACTTGCGTTCAAACAAAGATGTGAGTCCGAAAATGTCAAAGAATTTGTTGCATTTTTACAAGCACAATTGCAGTATTCTAGTCAGGGCACTGACTGGAGATTGCAAACTCAATTATCACATGGCTACTATTCAGCGCGCTGGGTATTATCCATGTGATCTTTGTGAATCCGATTACGGAACATCATATCATTTGACATGCAACTGCCCTGTAGTAATGCAATTACGTACATATTTGGGTGACTTTTGGTTCTCCATACAATGATGAACCTATGTACAGAGAGCTGAAGCTGAAGGATATGCTATTGTTTCTAACCCTGTGTGGTAAAGAGTTTTAGCCGTATTTGAATGATAATATCTCTTCGGGGGTGTTATCGTTCTGTTATCTCAATATCCTCTCGGGTGTTGATATATCCGCTCTCTGCTTAAATAAAAATTCTAGATCCCTCCGGGGGTTGTAAGTTTTATTACTGCTATTGTAGCACCTGCAGATCGTTCATCATCCCTCTGGGGGTGCAGAAAGCTCTGTTTTAATTGTTCTGTGTCGTTATTTTCCGTACCTCTAACCTCACCACTTCCCCAATCCTTCTCATCAGGAAATGATGCAAAGACGATTCTTGGCAAGGCACAAATCTCCGATCAACATGGGGAACATGCCATTTGAGTCAGATGCGACTGATTCCTGATAGTTCCCGACCCGGATCAGTTCCTGGATCCGGACTAGTTAGTCAGGACCTCCCTGATCCGGCCTATTTTCCGATCCGGACCAGTTTTCGGAGCCGGACCAGTACCCGGATCCGGACCATCCTCTGAATCCAGCCCATCCCCTTTTCCTCTTATCAGGTCTGTAAATGAACCATACCTAGACTTGGTGCTTAGATCCAGACAAGTGTCCGGATCCGGACCCTCGGTTCGGATACGTGGATCCAAACAGTAGGTCTTGCTTCCCGTACATGACGGCAAGGACTGCTCATGTTTTGTGCAGTCGCTACCTTGCTTTTGACGTCCGTGATAGAAAAAAAATTCGATTTAACGCCGACCGAAATATCCCCACCACATTCTGAGTCGGCTTTTTCTGACTGTGCCTAGAAGCTAGCCGAGTGTGCGCTCTTAAAATGCGGAATGTCGTGTAGAGAAAATCGAAACTCGTCGTTTATCTACATTGTTTTCGCTTTGATTGATGCGTAATACAGCGACAAGCGAAGTGCTTTACACTTCCAGACAATCATACGCATTGATATTTATTGATGAAATATGAGTGGGACGCAGAGAGGATTTGAATTTGTTGGTATTGCCGTTTGGGGAAATTTTTGTTGGGACCGTTTTAGTATTAGAGCAGTTTTTTCTTATTACCGTAAAGGTATTACCAATGATAAACTCAATATAGAATGGTCACGATTATTTCAGGTGCTATTCAAATGTTATTCTGGTTCACTCTAAAATTGGCAGTCTGATGCTCAAACATCCGACGTCTGTTAAAATATCGTATGCAGGACAACTATCGTTTGTTGACATATGTAAATATTGAACAAAATTTGATACTTATGTACCCTTTCCTATTTTCGAAAATGTCCACGTGCAGGATTGCTTCCCTGAGAGTTCTGTAACACAGTTCTGAATCAGCAAACACCCGAAGGGAAGACCTAAATGAAATTATTGTGTTTTCTATGAATTAATACGAATTACAGTATTGTTCATACCACAATAAGAACATACCTTAGCGCAGCAGCATTATAAAAGCATTCCTCTAGAATAACCGGACGGTTTCAAAATGTTCAAAATTTGGTTAAACCCCCCAGAAGTCGCGCAAATGGCTCACTGAACAAGCACCTTCTGGTGCCCTAAGACAAGTTCGCTAGATTTTCAGAGCAGCGTGCACTCAGTGCACTAGCGCGAATGCCGGAAAGTTAATATCGTTTGGTCAGAATGAAAAATACTATCATGCCACAATAGTGTTATTTTCAATAGTGATAAACAAAACTGTTTTTCAAAGGACTGATAGGAAATAAATGCAATAAGCGAGCTTTTGAGGATTTCTGTTACCGTCATCGCAGGTTACTTCACGCCAAAAATAGAACTTTTTATACATTACGCTTAAGAACTACGATAACGCAACTTCAAATTTTCATGTTTTACATTTGGCAGAAGCACCCCTAAATACAGTAAAAAGGACTTTTAGAAAATCAAGATTGAACATAAACTACAAAGATCTAAAAATTGGCGTAAAGTCACCCTGTAAGGGGGCTACCTTACGGCAAAAAGTTTTTTTTCTAATTCATGTTAACTTCTTGATTTATAGTTAAGGATTATGCTCGGTATTAATATGTAAATGCAGATGAATGTCGCACTTGTAAAAATCACCCCGGTGGAACGGTGGTAGTTTCCTGAAACCTCCGTGTATTGTTGTGGTGGCGTTGTTGTCAACAAATTACGTTCATACTGTTCATACGTATGGCGAACATGCATTCTGTGATATAAATATCTATTAAAATGTTTACAATGTTATTCGAATAAATTGAATTTGTTTCGAAACAAAAACTGAGCCAAAAATTTAACTGAAATAAGAAACGAGTGGAAATATCGATTGGAGAAGCAGTATGTGATAAACCTATCCTAGCTAGGGTTCGTCGCGGTTGCGGTAATTACCGCAACCGCGCGGTATTTACCGCAACCGCACCGCAAAATCTGCGGTGCGGTGAGACACTTTTTCCCGCAGATGCGGTGCGGGAAAGAGCTTTTACCGCGCGGTTTTACCGCAACCGCACCGCAAAAAAATGATAAAGTGATAATTTTGATTATTCTAATTGATAATGAAAGAAAATCTAGCTGTTTCCGAAATATTTTGACGCTATTATTTTTACGACATATTTTGGACTAGTTATTTTATACTTCTTAGTAAAACTTCACAAACTAACCATTTCAAATACATAAAATGCAAGATCCAAATAGAGACAAAATTATTAGATCATTTAAAAACAATACATGTTTACTCTTAAATCCAATTTAAAAGTTAATCACTTCTCTCGATTTCTGTAGGAAATCGTGGAATTATGTATCGTTTTCGATATCAATTTGGTAAACACGTGATCAAACGTGATCACCCTAGTAAGAAATGTTGGTGTTTACCAAATTTTCCTCCTTAGGGTGAAATATAGCATAGTGCTTTCGCGTAGGCCTGCTAAGCCAAGACAAGTCTCGGCTTCACTGTGTCTCATCGGCATAAACAGAACTTCTGCTCAGACGGGACATCACGTTTTATCAGTCGTTCGATTGAAACACAAAGTGTGTTTTAGTTTTAATGGATTTGCGTCAAGCCGGCGCTAATCTATTCCGACAAAAAGTTAGTGTCGGTTTCTGATGAGGCGAAGCCAAAACGCAACTGTGTAAGAAATAAGGATTTGTGCCCTCAAGTGCAAAGACTGGTTTAACCAACAAATTTTCACCCTAGTGAGAAATTTTGGTGTTTACCAAATTTTCCTCCTTAGGGTGAAATATAGCATAATGCTACATAACTTTTTTTCGCGTACTTCCATTCAAATTTACTATAATTTTCTACCAAATTAGGTCAGTCAAGACTATTTTGTAGCTTTTTTGAAGCTTTTGTTGCCAAATACCACATAGTTTGACTCCCGTTCAATTGAAGTTTTTGCCATTGGCTCTTTGGCAAAATATTAGAGGAAAATATATTAAATGCTAGAACTTTCGAACTAGCATTTGGAAAATTACACTTCATTCATTTTTAAAGGGAGCAATCTTAGTTTTTGAATGATAATACATCTGTTTCTTGAAGAATGCGGAAGTTAGAGTTTTGGGATATTTTGTCCGTAAAACCTCATATTTTTAAAAATCATTTCTGCTGTATGCTACAAATCATACATTTTTTGCAGTTTTTCTAATGTTCAATAACTACATTACATCTAATCAGGAGTCCGGTTGAGACCGGAAATTCCTTTAAGAATGAAAGGTGGTTTACTACGTAAATGCGAAAATCATCCATTTCATTTTCATATGTCAAAAACATTACATTCTTATTACATTTTTATTCCACATTTTTCTATTAACTGAAGGGTTGCTAAAATAAAAGTTTTCCTATTACTGCAGTAGAACTTTTTGAATGTATAATGTTTGCCTTAAAATGTATGGAATTTTACTAATAGAAAATGCAAAAGTTGATTTTTTCATAAACATTTCATTCCGAGGAGTCTCTTAAAGTTAAATTTCGTGTGAATAAGAATAACATTTTGTTATATATGGTTACACAAATGTACAATTTTTCAACACCATTTTTAAAAATATAAAAATTTTACCGCATTACCGCGCGGTGCGGTGCGGTAAATAAAGTGCGGTTGCGGTAAGCGGTGCGGTTTTTTTTATTTTTTTGCGGTTGCGGTGCGGATAATCCATTTACCGCCCACATCCGCACCGCGACGAACCCTAATCCTAGCGTTGCGATGTGATAGGAATCGTCAAGGGTATAGAGTACTTCCGATCTGTAAATATATTAGTGTGATTAACGATTTGTTTTGATATCCACCTACTATAATTTATTAATAGGTGGAGCAAAACAGCTGATCCTAATTAGCAGAATTATCTTTGTAATTTAACTTGAAGGAGTATTTTGTGTCACCGGCTTTAGATTTACAGGGGCTGAGTATTTCAACAAAATTATAAATAGGACATGGCAGTGGCGTAGCCAAAAATTTGGTTTTGGGGGAGGGGGTTGATGAAAATCTTTGATTTTTTTAAAATGATTGATAAATTAGTGAAAATTCTGAAACAAAATTGGTCTAACAGATGCCTTATAATTTTTTCTATAATATATTTACAAAGTGAAATTTTAGAGTGGAATAATTTAAAAAAAAAAACTTTTCCAGTTAGCGCTCAACTTCCAAGAGGAGTAGATACGTTTTTGCTTTCGCTTTGAAGTTGTGCATGGACAAGTTTCTATTTCAAGTTTTTCCGTTGAAGGGATTTTTGGACATCGCTGGCCCTATATTCGTTTTAGTATTTGGGTCGTCGCGTATAGTGTCGTGATGAGACGATGCAAAAACACGTTCCGCATCGACTATGCGCATCTTCCGCGTAAGCCATCTTACGAAGAGCTCCACAGCTTCGTTAAGAAGAAAAACGGTTTTGGAACCATATATGTGCTAGAAAAATAATAGGTAAGAAAGGGTTAATTTTAACCATATTATTCATATTACAGTAATGTTTCGACACGCCTATATATATATATATATATATATATATATATATATATATATATATATATATATATATATATATATATATATATATATATATATATATATATATATATATATATATATATATATATATATATATATATATATATATATATATATATATATATATATATATATATATATATATATATATATATATATATATATATATATATATATATATATATATATATATATATATATATATATATATATATATATATATATATATATATATATATATATATATATATATATATATATATATATATATATATATATATATATATATATATATATATATATATATATATATATATATATATATATATATATATATATATATATATATATATAGACTTGGGTAGACTTGGGTGAAACGCCCAACTCCTACTCTGCAGAAGGCAAAAAATTCTTCACATTTCCTTTCCATCATGCCCATATGAGCCTGCCTAGTTCTAGTTTTCCGTTCTAAGTTTATAACTGATTCGCTCTAGAATACCTATCCATCTTTCAATTTCATTGCTTTCGTTTCTCTTAGTCTCAAATTTGCCGAAAATAGCCAACAAAATCGAAAATTGCACTTTGTAAATATATTATAAAAAAATTATAAGGCATCTGTTAGACCAATTTTGTTTCAGAATTTTCACTAATAGAAAATGCAAAAGTTGATTTTTTCATAAACATTTCATTCCGAGGAGTCTCTTAAAGTTAAATTTCGTGTGAATAAGAATAACATTTTGTTATATATGGTTACACAAATGTACAATTTTTCAACACCATTTTTAAAAATATAAAAATTTTACCGCATTACCGCGCGGTGCGGTGCGGTAAATAAAGTGCGGTTGCGGTAAGCGGTGCGGTTTTTTTTATTTTTTTGCGGTTGCGGTGCGGATAATCCATTTACCGCCCACATCCGCACCGCGACGAACCCTAATCCTAGCGTTGCGATGTGATAGGAATCGTCAAGGGTATAGAGTACTTCCGATCTGTAAATATATTAGTGTGATTAACGATTTGTTTTGATATCCACCTACTATAATTTACTAATAGGTGGAGCAAAACAGCTGATCCTAATTAGCAGAATTATCTTTGTAATTTAACTTGAAGGAGTATTTTGTGTCACCGGCTTTAGATTTACAGGGGCTGAGTATTTCAACAAAATTATAAATAGGACATGGCAGTGGCGTAGCCAAAAATTTGGTTTTGGGGGAGGGGGTTGATGAAAATCTTTGATTTTTTTAAAATGATTGATAAATTAGTGAAAATTCTGAAACAAAATTGGTCTAACAGATGCCTTATAATTTTTTCTATAATATATTTACAAAGTGAAATTTTAGAGTGGAATAATTTTAAAAAAAAACTTTTCCAGTTAGCGCTCAACTTCCAAGAGGAGTAGATACGTTTTTGCTTTCGCTTTGAAGTTGTGCATGGACAAGTTTCTATTTCAAGTTTTTCCGTTGAAGGGATTTTTGGACATCGCTGGCCCTATATTCGTTTTAGTATTTGGGTCGTCGCGTATAGTGTCGTGATGAGACGATGCAAAAACACGTTCCGCATCGACTATGCGCATCTTCCGCGTAAGCCATCTTACGAAGAGCTCCACAGCTTCGTTAAGAAGAAAAACGGTTTTGGAACCATATATGTGCTAGAAAAATAATAGGTAAGAAAGGGTTAATTTTAACCATATTATTCATATTACAGTAATGTTTCGACACGCCTATATATATATATATATATATATATATATATATATATATATATATATATATATATATATATATATATATATATATATATATATATATATATATATATATATATATATATATATATATATATATATATATATATATATATATATATATATATATATATATATATATATATATATATATATATATATATATATATGTATATATA
Organism: Topomyia yanbarensis; assembly: GCF_030247195.1. Taxonomy (NCBI): domain Eukaryota; kingdom Metazoa; phylum Arthropoda; class Insecta; order Diptera; family Culicidae; genus Topomyia; species Topomyia yanbarensis. The sequence continues at coordinate 97,590,242 of NC_080670.1, read as the reverse complement.
TATATATATATATATATATATATATATATATATATATATATATATATATATATATATATATATATATATATATATATATATATATATATATATATATATATATATATATATATATATATATATATATATATATATATATATATATATATATATATATATATATATAGACTTGGGTAGACTTGGGTGAAACGCCCAACTCCTACTCTGCAGAAGGCAAAAAATTCTTCACATTTCCTTTCCATCATGCCCATATGAGCCTGCCTAGTTCTAGTTTTCCGTTCTAAGTTTATAACTGATTCGCTCTAGAATACCTATCCATCTTTCAATTTCATTGCTTTCGTTTCTCTTAGTCTCAAATTTGCCGAAAATAGCCAACAAAATCGATACAGCAAAATTGCACTTTGTAAATATATTATAAAAAAATTATAAGGCATCTGTTAGACCAATTTTGTTTCAGAATTTTCACTAATTTATCAATCATTTTCAAAAAATCAAAGATTTTCATCAACCCCCTCCCCCAAAACCAAATTTTTGGCTACGCCACTGCCATGTCCTATTTATAATTTTGTTGAATTACTCAGCCCCTGTAAATCTAAAGCCGGTGACACAAAATACTCCTTCAAGTTAAATTACAAAGATAATTCTTCTAATTAGGATCAGCTGTTTTGCTCCACCTATTAGTAAATTATAGTAGGTGGATATCAAAACAAATCGTTAATCACACTAATATATTTACAGATCGGAAGTACTCTATACCCTTGACGATTCCTATCACATCGCAACGCTAGGATAGGTTTATAACATACTGCTTCTCCAATCGATATTTCCACTCGTTTCTTATTTCAGTTAAATTTTTGGCTCAGTTTTTGTTTCGAAACAAATTCAATTTATTCGAATAACATTGTAAACATTTTAATAGATATTTATATCACAGAATGCATGTTCGCCATACGTATGAACAGTATGAACGTAATTTGTTGACAACAACGCCACCACAACAACACACGGAGGTTTCAGGAAACTACCACCGTTCCACCGGGGTGATTTTTACAAGTGCGACATTCATCTGCATTTACATATTAATACCGAGCATAATCCTTAACTATAAATCAAGAAGTTAACATGATTTAGAAAAAAAACTTTTTGCCGTAAGGTAGCCCCCTTACAGGGTGACTTTACGCCAATTTTTAGTTCTTTGTATTTCATGTTCAATCTTGATTTTCCAAAAGTCCTTTTTACTGTATTTAGGGGTGCTTCTGCCAAATATAAAACATGAAAATTTGAAGTTGCGTTATCGTAGTTCTTAAGTGTAATGTATAAAATGTTCTATTTTTGGCGTGAAGTAACCTGCGATGACGGTAACAGAAATCCTCAAAAACTCGCTTATTGTATTTATTTCCTATCAGTCCTTTGAAAAACAGTTTTGTTTATCACTATTGAAAATAACACTATTGTGGCATGATAGTATTTTTCATTCTGACCAAACGATATTAACTTTCCGGCATTCGCGCTAGTGCACTGAGTGCACGCTGCTCTGAAAATCTAGCGAACTTGTCTTAGGGCACCAGAAGGTGCTTGTTCAGTGAGCCATTTGCGCGACTTCTGGGGGGTTTAACCAAATTTTGAACATTTTGAAACCGTCCGGTTATTCTAGAGGAATGCTTTTATAATGCTGCTGCGCTAAGGTATGTTCTTATTGTGGTATGAACAATACTGTAATTCGTATTAATTCATAGAAAACACAATAATTTCATTTAGGTCTTCCCTTCGGGTGTTTGCTGATTCAGAACTGTGTTACAGAACTCTCAGGGAAGCAATCCTGCACGTGGACATTTTCGAAAATAGGAAAGGGTACATAAGTATCAAATTTTGTTCAATATTTACATATGTCAACAAACGATAGTTGTCATGCATACGATATTTTAACAGACGCCGGATGTTTGAGCATCAGACTGCCAATTTTAGAGTGAACCAGAATAACATTTGAATAGCACCTGAAATAATCGTGACCATTCTATATTGAGTTTATCATTTTTTTTTTCCATACGTTTATTTGACACGGCATTTGCAAAAGCTTTTTACGCCAGTTTCTTTTTTTACATAGCACGTTACAAAAATCCTTAAGACTAATTTTAACTATACTAGTACTTTGTCTAAAACTAACACTGAAATCACTTTATTGTTTGCTTTTTTCCTTACATTGTTGTATTTCATAATGATCTAGTATTTTCGGGTGTATTTATTTACTTTTTTTCTGTTATTGTCTAAATTTAAAAACTAAATATTCTAGGACAATTTAATTGGTGAATGATTAGCCTTGGATGAGAGTATGAGGAGATGAATTTAATTAAATTTTGACAGACGCTGTTTTTAGAAAATGATAGATAAGTTCCATGTATAGAGGATCGCGATACGCCAGGATGTCTCTAACAGGAACATGGATTGGTCTTCCTCGGACTTGTAAAGAATCTACTAATTGTGATCTGGCTTCACGATATTCAGTGCAGGACCAAACAACATGCTCAATGTCATGGTAACCTTCTCCACAAGCACAATGATTACCCTCAGCGAGCCCAATACGACGGAGATGCGCATCTAAAGTATAATGATTGGACATGAGCCTAGACATCACACGGATGAAGTCCCGACTTACATCCAATCCTTTGAACCATGCCTTCGTTGATACTTTAGGGATAATTGAGTGTAGCCATCGTCCCATATCTCCATTGTCCCAAGATGTTTGCCAACTAGCAAGTGTCCTCTGTCGAGAAGCGCTATAAAATTCATTGTAAGCGATGGGTCTTTCATATATTTCACCATCTAGTGCACCAATCTTGGCTAAATTATCAGCTTTCTCATTGCCCGCAATAGAGCAATGGGCGGGGAGCCACACTAGGGTAAATTTATAACATTTTCTTGTCAGGTTACTCAGAGATTCTCGTATCTTCCCCAAAAAGAATGGATCGTGGTTATCAATCCTCTTTGAGCGTAGAGCTGCAATTGTGCTGAGACTATCAGTGAGGATAAAGTAATGGTTCGGGGGTAAAGTATTAATTATTTGAAAACTATAGTGAACTGCTGCTAGTTCCGCTATATAAACAGAGGCGGGTTCTGCAAGTTTGAGAGAAATTGAAAAATTATTGTTGAAAATACCGAAACCAGTGGCCTCACTGATTCGTGACCCATCAGTGTAAAACATTTTAAGGCAGTCTATGTGTTGATATTTACTTGTGAATATTTTAGGGATCTCCCGCGAGCGTAGATGATCCGGAATTCCACGAATCTCTGCTTGCATGGACGTGTCGAAGAATAAAGTGGATTCAGGAATATCTAGTATATTGACGTATGTGGGAACATACCTAGCAGGCGTTATTTCTTGTGACATGTGATTGAAATACACTGTCATGAATCTGGTTTGGGGTTGAAGCTCGACAAGTCTTTCAAAATTTTCAATTACCAGTGGGTTCATAATCTCACATCGAATAAGTAAACGAGTGGAGAGATCCCAGAAACGGTCTTTTAAAGGAAGAACTCCCGCTAGTACTTCAAGACTCATCGTATGGGTCGACTGCATGCAACCTAGGGCAATTCGTAAACAACGATATTGTATCCGTTCCAGTTTAATAATGTGAGTGTTCGCAGCTGAACGGAAACAGATGCACCCATATTCCATTACTGAAAGTATTGTTGTTTGATACAATCTTATCATGTCACTTGGATGAGAACCCCACCATGATCCAGTTATTGTTCGCAGAAAATTTATCCTTTGTTGGCATTTCGTTATTAGATATCTAATGTGGCCTCCCCATGTGCCTTTAGAATCGAACCAAATTCCAAGGTATTTAAAAGTCAGGACTTGGGCTATCGTTCTACCAACCAACTGGAGCTGAAGCTGAGCCGGATCACGCTTCCTTGAGAAAACGACCAACTCTGTTTTCTCAGTAGAGAAATCGATGCCCAGCTTTAAAGCCCAAATTGATAAATTATCCAAGCTATCTTGCAATGGTTGTTGTAAATTTATAGCTTTTGGTCCTGTAACAGAAACCACGCCATCATCTGCAAGTTGTCTTAAAGTGCATGGGCTGACAATACAATTATCAATGTCATTCACGTAAAAATTATAGAGAAGGGGGCTTAGACAAGAGCCTTGTGGGAGGCCCATGTAACTTATTCTGAGTGTCGCCAAATCGCCATATGAAAAATGCATGTGCTTTTCTGACAATAAATTGTATAAATAATTATTTAATATTGGTGAAAGACCACATTGATGTAGCTTCTCCGAGAGAACATCAATGGAGACTGAGTCGAATGCTCCTTTTATGTCTAAGAACACAGACGCCATTTGTTCTTTTTTTGCGTAAGCGAGTTGGATTTCTGACGAAAGTAGCGCCAGACAATCATTCGTTCCCTTTCCCCTCCGAAAACCAAACTGGGTATCTGATAGCAAGCTGTTCGCCTCAACCCAATTGTCGAGACGTCGTAGGATAATTTTTTCCAACAATTTCCTGATGCAGGATAGCATTGCAATCGGTCGATACGAGTTATGATCGGAGGCTGGTTTTCCCGGTTTTGGAATTGCGATAACTCTCACTTGTCTCCAGTCGTGTGGGACAATGTTCTGCTCAAGAAGCTTATTGAATAAATTCAACAAGCGTCTTTTTGCTAGGTCAGGCAGATTCTTCACCAAGTTGAATTTAATTCTGTCTAGTCCTGGAGCATTATTGTTGCATGAGAGGAGTGCAATTGAGAATTCCATCATTGTCAAAGGCGAATCTATGAAATCGTTACTTGTGGGAGCATCGCGAGTGATTTTCTGCGCAGGAGCAGAATCGGGACAAATTTTCTTGGCAAAATTAAATATCCAACGATTCGAAAAATCTTCGCTTTCATTAGTCACGTTTCGATTCCTCATTCTCCTGGCTGTGTTCCAAAGAGTACTCATTGATGTTTCTCTTGACAAGCCATTAACGAAGTGTCTCCAATAACTAGATTTTTTGGCACGACGTATACTGTCAAATTTGTTTTGCAAAATGAAATAATTTTCAAAGTTCTCACGTATACCCCCTTTTTGTTTCATAATTTCTTTGTAGGCAACTTGTTTAGCTTCATATGCATCAGAGCACTCTTTGTCCCACCAAGGATTAGGGGGTCGTCTATTTATTGTCATTCCAGGATTGCATTTCGTTTGGGCTTGTTCTGCTGCTTCAATAATTAAACCCGCTAAGAATTCATATTCTTCGGTAGGGGGTAGCTCTTCTGTCGAAGCAAGAGAAGTGGAAATTAATGTTTCGTATGTTTTCCAATCAATATTTCGTGTTAAGTCATAAGGAACATTGATTGAATTCGTAAGGCCTAATTCACTGTTAATTGAAACAACGATTGGCAAATGATCGCTACCGTGAGGATCAGGTACAACCTTCCACGTGGAATCTAACCGAAGTGATGTCGAGCACAGAGATAGATCTAATGCACTTGGACGTGCAGGAGGTCTGGGGATGCGTGTTGTTTCGCCAGTATTTAAAACTGTCATATTAAATTCGTCACAAACATTGTATATCAAAGAGGATCGATTATCATTGTAGAGGGAACCCCACAATACTCCGTGCGAGTTGAAGTCTCCCAGTATCAGACGCGGAGCAGCCATGGGTTCCACTACCTCAAAAATTTCATGTTGTCCAATTTGAACTTTGGGAGGTATATATATAGAAGCGATAGACATGTCTTTGCCTTTGATGTTCGTTTGGACAGCTACAGCCTCAATGCCCGCAAACAAGGGGATGTTAATTCTATAGAAAGAATAGCACTTTTTAATTCCTAGAAGCACTCCTCCATACGGGGTGTCTCGGTCTAGGCGAATAATGTTGAAATCATTTAAGTTGAAATTAATGTTTGAGGTAAGCCATGTTTCACATAGAGCAAAAGCATCGCATTTTAAATTATGCAGTAAAATTTTTAAGGAATCAATTTTAGGTATGATACTTCTGCAATTCCACTGTAAAACAGTGATGGAATCTTTCATTGGAGGAGGTGAATTACCCATTGAAAGATACAATCGCTGCAAGGATGGGCCATTGAGCAATCAGCTGCTCTAAAAATGTTCTAATTGTTGGGAGGAAAGCTGAAAGTATACTCTTTAGTGGTTCAGAAATATTGAATGCTTTAAAAATCCAATCAACAATTTCAGAAAATTTCAATAATCCTACCCCCGGCTGAGGCTCAGAGGAAGTCGAAATTTTATTATTTCCAGTAATGGTGTTCTGTTTGGATTGTACGTTCCCAAAACCGGGCGGAATTGATTTCGGTTTTGAATCGAAATTTTTCGGTTTTGGGCGCAGTTTATCTATTGGTGGAGAAATTTTAAGGCCCTTTCTTGGCAGCTTGGGAAAAGAAGACTGTTTTCTTTTTCTGGAATTTCCGGGTAAAACAAATGATGTACCTTCGCACGCTCCGTCAGAGTCAGACTGTTCCGAAAATAGAGATGTGTAAGTGTTTTCTAAGAAAATGGGTTTAGGGGTAGCATTTTTCAACATTTCTGCATAGGAGCGCTTAGACCTCTCCTTCAAGGATCGTTTAATTTTATCCTCACGCAATTTATAAATGGGGCATGCAGGGAGCTCATGTGAGTTTTCTCCGCACATTAAACATTTTTCTGAATTTTCATTGCATGTATCCTCTTGATGAGAACCCCCACATTTGCCACACCGTGCCTTATTGGAACAGTAAGTGGCTGTGTGGCCAAGCTGTTTGCAATTAAGGCAATTCATTACACGAGGGATAAAAAGGCGAACAGGGAGACGAATCTTATCGATAATGACATAGTTGGGCAGCGCAGACCCAGCGAAAGTCACTCGAAATGAGTCAGACAGTCGATAAACTTTTTTATCTCCTTCGTGTGATACTGAATGCAATTGCTTGCATTCAAGTATTTTTACGTCTTTAAGTATGGTGTCTTTGAAGCGACCAACCCCATGCTTAACTAAGTCATCAACAGTCAAACTCGATTCTGTGATGACCCCATCAATTTCAATTTCCTTTGAAGGAATATACGCTCTATATTCACGCGTAAAAAGCTCGCAAGAAGCAATTGCATTGGCTTGTTTGAGACTACCAACGACAATGCGTATTTTATCTTTATTAACTTTGACGATCTCTTTTACATCCGAGAATCGCGAAGTCAAATCTTTAGAAATTTGAATGATATTTAGCGCCTTTGCTTTACGCCTAATAAATACAATCCATGGTCCCGTTGACGACTCTGGGTAAATTTTAATTCTAGTCGGATTTACATTTTCAGCATAAGGCTTAGGGGGAGGGTCTGTTACTCGTTCTCCCATCTCTTCATCCATTTTACCTAGTAAGAAAAACTATCACAAAAAGGAATGAAAAATATACCTGTTATCTACTATCTATTAGGTGACGAAGACACCGGTAGAACACACCTCATGTGTTACGTTGTAAACTCGGTGCCCGTTGTTTGACAATGTGACACTTGCTGTCCTTCTTCGTCGCGTTGCTTCTTCAGTAGAGAAATAGTCCTACCTGCAACACTTCAAAACTCTCTCCGATTAAGCTGCTCGTCGGTATCACCACCACAAGCGCGCTCTCTCCGTTTCCACCACCTCGGTAGACAAATGTGGCTACCTGTGGCCCACTGTCGATGCGGCACTTTTCGGGGCCACTTGTTTTCCTTATTCGTCGTACCACTTCTGCGGTAGACAAATAGAGCAAATGGGTCTATCTGTGACGCTTCCCTCTCGTCGATTAGAATTGCCCGACGACACCAATACACTATATTTTTTTTCTGTGTGTACAGGCACGATCACTGACGATTTCTGCCACCGCGGTAGGCAAATTCGTCTACCCGCGGTTTGCTGTCAAAACACCACTTGTCGAGGATGCCGTTGACCACGCCTCCGACGTATCAACTGTCGACTCACACTTAACAAACTCGTCTCTCTCTCTCTCCCACAATAACGCATACAGCGTCTCGCACTCCGTCACTCTCTCGAGAACAAAACCTTCCACCTGGAGGCACAACCGTCTCGGTCGGTTGCAAAAACTGTTATGAGTTTATCATTGGTAATACCTTTACGGTAATAAGAAAAAACTGCTCTAATACTAAAACGGTCCCAACAAAAATTTCCCCAAACGGCAATACCAACAAATTCAAATCCTCTCTGCGTCCCACTCATATTTCATCAATAAATATCAATGCGTATGATTGTCTGGAAGTGTAAAGCACTTCGCTTGTCGCTGTATTACGCATCAATCAAAGCGAAAACAATGTAGATAAACGACGAGTTTCGATTTTCTCTACACGACATTCCGCATTTTAAGAGCGCACACTCGGCTAGCTTCTAGGCACAGTCAGAAAAAAGCCGACTCAGAATGTGGTGGGGGTATTTCGGTCGGTGTTAAATCGATTTTTTTTCTATCACGGACGTCAACAGCAAGGTAGCGACTGCACAAAACATGAGCAGTCCTTGCCGTCATGTACGGGAAGCAAGACCTACTGTTTGGATCCACGTATCCGAACCGAGGGTCCGGATCCGGACACTTGTCTGGATCTAAGCACCAAGTCTAGGTATGGTTCATTTACAGACCTGATAAGAGGAAAAGGGGATGGGCTGGATTCAGAGGATGGTCCGGATCCGGGTACTGGTCCGGCTCCGAAAACTGGTCCGGATCGGAAAATAGGCCGGATCAGGGAGGTCCTGACTAACTAGTCCGGATCCAGGAACTGATCCGGGTCGGGAACTATCAGGAATCAGTCGCATCTGACTCAAATGGCATGTTCCCCATGTTGATCGGAGATTTGTGCCTTGCCAAGAATCGTCTTTGCATCATTTCCTGATGGGAAGGATTGGGGAAGTAGTGAGGTTAGAGGTACGGAAAATAACGACACAGAACAATTAAAACAGAGCTTTCTGCACCCCCAGAGGAATGATGAACGATATGCAGGTGCTACAATAGCAGTAATAAAACTTACAACCCCCGGAGGGATCTAGAATTTTTATTTAAGCAGAGAGCGGATATATCAACACCCGAGAGGATATTGAGATAGCAGAACGATAACACCCCCGAAGAGATATTATCATTCAAATACGGCTAAAACTCTTTACCACACAGGGTTAGAAACAATAGCATATCCTTCAGCTTCAGCTCTCTGTACATAGGTTCATCATTGTATGGAGAACCAAAAGTCACCCAAATATGTACGTAATTGCATTACTACAGGGCAGTTGCATGTCAAATGATATGATGTTCCGTAATCGGATTTACAAAGATCACATGGATAATACTCAGCGCGCTGAATAGTAGCCATGTGATAATTGAGTTTGCAATCTCCAGTCAGTGCCCTGACTAGAATACTGCAATTGTGCTTGTAAAAATGCAACAAATTCTTTGACATTTTCGGACTCACATCTTTGTTTGAACGCAAGTTTACAAGCTACGCCAATGGTTGGCATGTTCGGATGCACCCCAAAAGCGAATCTTGTGCTTTATCCAACTTATCGGCAGTGGTATAACTGGTTCTGGGCCTACGAAGTCAATCGCAGCGCCAGCTCCAGCCAATTTGTCCGCCCATTCATTTCCAGTAATACCGAAATGACTAGGTACCCAGAGATGGTAGATAGCAATTGAAAGGTCAAGTACTATTTTCGACCTCGAATCTGCCGAACTGTCAGAGCAAAAATAGATTCTTTTAGCGAAAATTCCCTGTTGAAGTGCTGATTGTACGCCACACATAATAGCAAAGATTTCTGCTTGGAATACGGTATAGTATCTCAGTTGATAACAATAGACACCAGCACAGGCTCGGCCCTCCAACAAAGAACCGTCAGTATAACAAACTACGTATTCTTCAAGCCAGCCAGCCATTTCTCGCAAAGAGGAATTCTCACATTGATATTTTCAAAAGGAAAACTACATGTGAGTGTAAGGTCACTGGAAGCAAGTGTATACTCATCCCAAGTAATCATTTGTGGCCACAGTCTTGTATGGCTAGTTGCACGATCTTTTGGGTTACTGTTCCAGAGCCCAGTAATCTTAAGACGGTATACACAAGAAGGTGCCTCTTGTTTCAGAAACACATGTAGTGGTATTGTTTCCTTTCCTGGAGACTTATACGGAGCAAAACTTGCAAAACTTTCAATTGCCCATTTGATCAATTCGGTTGTCACAATTCTACGAGCAAATGCCCAAGAATCAGAACTCTCTGAAAAGAACTCATGGGCTGTCGTTAGTGATGGCTCCGTACAGCCTGGAAAGTGTCAAAAAGACAGTTGAGTACTACATCTTCGTCAGGCGAGTGTTCACCATCAGCAGTTCTAATTGAACTGACATGAAAATCTTTCGATTTAGAAAGTAACTTATTTAATCTACTAGGCTCGTCGAGACTTGAGACATTTGTGCAGAGGCTTTTCCAACCACTTCGCTCAGATTTAGGATTACGATAGGTGGCGATATCTAGCGAGACGTTTAAATGATCAAAGACGATGTACTTATGATCATACAACGACGGTTCTAGCTCGTTTGGTACGAGCCAGTTTGCCAACTCATGCGTAATACCATCAGAGCAGAGAGTTACATCTAACACCTCTTCTTTGCCAGCTCGTGCAAATGTTGGGCGGTTTCCTGCATTAAGAATGTGCAAATTTGTACTACTTAAGTATTCCATTAATTCGGTGCCTCTCAAATTGATGTCTGAGCTTCCCCAAATTATGTGGTGGGCATTTGCATCACTGTCGATTATGAGAGGTAACCAATTTCTGCCACAGTATGATACAACCTTTTTTAAATCATCAGAAGGGTATGGTTCATTATGCGGCAAATATGCCGCATAATAGACGTATTTCTTGCTTATGTTGTCAACAGTCATGTTTACTGTGACAGCACAAATATGCGTCAATAGCACTATTCGCAAGTATACATGCACGAGGCATTTCACGTGGATTTGTCATGCCATTTTTGTTGAAAGCTACGAAGACGGGGTTAAGTAGCTTTCCAACATAGAAGTTTCCTTTATGGAAATACGGTTCTTGAACCGAAGCTATGGAAGCTTTTCCTTCCTGCACAAGGCGGGATAGATTCCTAGTTGATGTACGTTTATGCTGAAGATTAATTTGTGCTACTCGAACCATACTCGATTACAGCACTACATATTTCATCATCAGCATTTTTTGTACAGCTACTAGAAGATACCAAACACGTTGGCTTACAATCGCCTATAGCGAACCCCGAACTGGGTATTAGGGACATGACCATCATTTGAATCCCACGATTTACGAAGAAACAAACGTCCACTGTGTCATAGATTCGCTTAACCCAGCAAGGGTAAGACCCACGACACTCCGTAATGTTTCGACACGCCTAGTTATATATATATATATATATATATATATATATATATATATATATATATATATATATATATATATATATATATATATATATATATATATATATATATATATATATATATATATATATATATATATATATATATATATATATATATATATATATATATATATATATATATATATATATATATATATACATATGTATATATTTATATAAATAGGGAGTTTGGTTCATGGTTAAGAACCTCTCGAGGGATGATTGACTGTCATATTTGGAGAAAAAATCATTCTACACATACCTTCAAATCTCAACCGTTACTAAGTTATTGATTTTTGTATGTTAAAAACTTTGTTGTCTTAAAATAGCTCTAACTCAAAAAATATACTTTTTATTTCAAATCTTTCGGATCCATTGGATAGGTGAGAAAATTTTCCATTGAAAAATGTCCTCAATGTTTCAGCTAATGAGGTTAGAATCAGGAATCAGAATATATTGGCTCAAATGGCACGTTCCCCGGACATCACCATTTTAAAAATTCAAATTTTTAGTCTTGAAGAGTTGCATAATTTGTTCTTTGACATGATACACTCATCATTTTTTGTTTTCATGTGTTTGGGTTATTGAACGTGGATATTTTTATCTCATATTCATTTATACTAGCTCTTATTGAAAAAGTATGGTACTTATTGTACCTTTTCTTATTTTTATTCGAAAGCCAGGAAAATTTTGCATAGAAAAAGGCATAAATACCTTTCAGTTAAGTTAATTTAGTATTATTTTAGAAGTTCATTAATTTAAAGTTAGTGTTATTATTAGCATTTTCGTTATTTTCTTAAGATAGTAAATAAGAACAGCACCATTATTATCATGGATTTAATGCATGTCAGCAAGTTCTACAATTCTTTCTTTGGCTACATTCAATTATCTCTATTAGTTTCGAAGCAAAATCATTTTTATCACCTCGTTTCATATCCAAAAAAAACGAATTCGAGTACACTACATTTGTGATGAGGTCATGCTGTGTCAACTATTAAATTGCAGCGAAATGAAAAGCGATGGGGATAAAATGTCAAATAACAAGTTGTAGAGAATATTAAGGGGCACCAAATGAACAATAGTGATGATAAATTTAGTTGCTTAATAACTAGAATAATTACAAAACTCCAAAAAGCGCTAGTTTTGAGTTATTTTACTAGTAAACGATCATTTAGTACGCTTAACTAAAAGATATCTGTACATACATTGAAAGCAAATTTTCTCAGCTTTCCAATGAAGCCCTGGTAATAACAATGTAAAGCATATTTTTTTTAGATTAAAATCTTTTAAGCACTTGCAGGTCGATTACAGGAAAAATTAGAAGTGAAGTTATAAGGAAACGAGAAGACATAGGAAGATCATGTTGAAGAACAAATTATAAATCGTCCTCAAACCCATCTTGCGGATAATAGATATTGCTATAATCATAATTCATTATTTTGAGAATATTAACAAAAACCTCATCAAAAACACCAACTATTAACTACTTTACAACTAAAAGGTAAATAAAACCAACTAACTGAAAGATATGAGAACACCATTCAATAGAAAATTTTCTCACCTTTCCAATGGAACTAAAAGATTTAAAATACGAGGTATACTTTTTGAGTTAGAGGTATTTTAAGATAAATAAGTTTTTTACACAAAAAGTTCAATCACTCTGTAACGGTTGAA